>NW_027413480.1:902142-1202857 GCF_048544455.1 Silene latifolia | reverse complement strand
CGCACTCGTACAATCGTGCCTCTTGTGACCCATTCTGCCCCAGTTGAAGCAGGTAAGGTTGGATTTGTCACTAGTACTCCGTCCACCACCTCTTTCCCATGCTAGAGATCCCCCTGAATATCCAGACCCTCCAGAAAAAGTTCTAGATTGAGCATAATTGTTATTCTTGCGGCCCGACTAATTGCTACTCTCGCTCTCTACCTCCTTGTCTAAGTCCACCAACCTCTTAGCATGCCCAGCTCGTGCATAAAGCTCTTTCAGATCGCGAATTACCCCAGCTGGTAGGCTATTCATGATCTTAGGAGCCAACCCTTTTTCGAAACGAAGAGCTAAACCTCGCCGTCTCAGCTGCGTATCCTCTGTGTAACGTGACAACTCTAGGAACCGGTGATAATACTCCGTGACAGTCATATCATCAGCCATGGTGAAAGAATCAAACTCGGCCCTCAGCTTGTGACGGATGTGCTCCGGCACGAATTGCTCCCACATAGCACTCTTTAGACCTGCCCACGGTATAGCATCGAGTCCCTCGTCCCTGTAGTATGCTCGGGCATCCTCTTTCATATTCTCCATCAAACCGCAGCCGCACCTCTCAGGTAGTACACCACGTATTTGACAGCCAACTCCGCTGGACACTTCACCACTTCAAGAAGGCTCTTCATCTCGCGGTGCCAGTTATCGATCAGCTTAGGCTCTCCGGTGCCCTCGTAATTCGAAGGGTTGAAGCGAGCAATGATGGTGCTTAGATGGGTTGCGTCCACCGGTTTCTCACCTCCCTTTTCCACGTTCTTAAGAGCCTCCACGAGTGCATTCTGCTTCTCAATCATACGGGCGACCTCATCCACAGTCATCTCAGTGGTTTCGATGTATGCTGCTGGCTTCTTTAGCGGCATTTTGAGCTGATAGAAGCAAGGAAACGTAAGCACATAGCCTACGGTTCAAAATAAACAAGACTCTCCGCCAAAGAAGTACTCGGCCGAGTACAGTTAAATACTCGGTCGAGTATGGACTACTCGGTCGAGTACGGCTACTAATCGGCCGAGTGTTCCACTCTAGTAGCCAACGTCAAAAACACAGTGAACATACTCGGTTGAGTATGGATACTACTCGGTCGAGTACGCCTATTACTTAGCCGAGTGATCACAACCAGTAGCTACTGCTACGTACACAACAATGAACACTCGGTCGAGTGCCTGGTTACTCGGCCGAGTGTCCCCTACTCGGTCGAGTACTCGCCCTGCTCGGCCGAGTCATGTCAAGACGAGCTATAAACTTACCTTAACATACTCTATAATGCCATTATATATATATATATATATATATATATATATATATATATATATATATATATATATATATATATATATATATATACATACAATATTTCACTACCCCTGTTGAAAGCCAAGAAATAAACACATATCATGCTGAATTCTATCATGTTCAACTACACAATTCACTTTCTCATATATCACCGGGTTCACAGCTACAAATACAACATGCATAACTTTAAGCACACAAGGATCCCCAAGACACCCCTTTGTTGACTGGCTCGAGATTGTAAGGGCCTCAGTGCGACTTCGGGACGTCTCCCTAGTCTTTGCGGTAGCTCCAAACAACTGTCCCCGGGTTCATTTTATTTAGACTCCCTATGTTTATTAGGTTCATTGGTTTTAGATTCCAGAATCGTCACTCTGATACCACTTTGTAACATCCCCATATACCAAGGTGCCATACCAGGATCACCCTAGCATGAGAGACTGTCACCATCTCGGTTTCCAGAGGCAAGTATATCAAAGTTACCATTCCAAAACAACATTTATTAAAGTATAAAGAGTTAGCGATTACATGTTCCAAAACCAAATCCAAAACAAATGTTCGCTGGTACTCAACAACTGGAACTAAAATAGTAAATCTCATGACAGTGGAAGCTAGACTCGAAGTGATGACTCCTCATCTCGTCCCCATAGCTAAATACCATCATCACCTGTCATAATCTACTCACCATCCCCGAATGGATCACCATAGATTTTACAAAATAACAACGGGGTCAGTTCACTGTATAATCAAAATAAAACAAGTACGATAAAGATAAACAACTGTTACACAATCCACCTCCAACTGCCAATCACATCACGTAACTGACTATACACTAAAGTGTGTAGCCCTGCCAGTGGAGGACCGCATCCTTGCCCACCTAAGCCCCCGCTCATCAATGAGCGATAACCCTATTCATTAATGTGCATATCCTCTTCCGTGGCGGGTTCCACAGAGGGCAAATCTAAGGCGTAAAGCAACTCCCGCAAGTGACTCCACTCAGCCGAGGACGCACCTCGCGAACATTATCAACCATCTCAACACCAACACCATACTCCAATCCACAAACAGCAATCAATCATAATATCAATCGTAAAATCAATTACAACACATATCTTGTATCAGTTAAACAGTAAACCGAGTAGGGAAATCCTACCTTAGCACAAACCGAAATGAGACAGTCAAGCAGGCTAAAATGTCTCCTCTATGAAATCTTTACCTAACAATAATCATACAATTCCAATTATAAACATGCCAAAATCCTCTTTCCCCAAATCACAAACTAGGGCAAACCCTAAAAGACTAATTGATAAAACTAATAGAACTAGAGGCTTACCGACACAATTGATGCGAAAGAAGGATGAAGAAGACTCACGAGAGATCTACGAACTTGAAAGAGATTTGGAGATGATTAGAGTTACGTTGCAAGTTTAGGTTTTGGTAAAAATAATTAAGAATTGTTGATACCGTCGTAGAGTACCAAAGATAAATTTATAAATCCAAACTACTACTATAGCTAGTGGCAGTCAGGGTCGAACCACGGAGAGGCGATGCAATTAATAGTTGTCTAATTTTAGTCTAAAGTAACAAATGAGTGGGGGTTTGTTTTGAATTGTTCTATAACTAAAGGCAATAATAAAAACGGAATTAAAACAAATAAATAAGCAATAGACGAAAATGGATAAAATCAAATATTAAAAGGATGCTAAGATGGTCGGTTTATTGTAGTTTCGGCGGCAGTATACTAGGTAAGTCTGAGATAATCACGTGAGACGGGAAAAATAAGAAGTCCTCTCGGTCCATTCTTAACAGGTAGCATCTTTCGATCTAACTACGGGTCCCTAATATCACTAGTACTGACTCTCGTCCTGAAAAGTGATTTAAAAGTCTAAATTAACTTATCTCTCGATCTTATTAATTTAGTCGTCTTAATTAAGTAGTCTGTTTCCCTTCCCTATCTTTCGATCTTATCGGGTCGGTCAATTCCTAAGCATTCAACTAGTCGCGTGAACTCGATTCATCAAATATAGCAATTAAATTAATTAAAACGAAACTGATATCACGTGAGCCAGTCGATCGACCAGGGTAGGCGGTCGATCGACCATGGCGCGACTCAGGTCTACGAATTTCTATGCCGCCTACGCTACAGGTTCCCTACATCTTAGCACGAAGGATTTAGCTACTCATACTGGAATTAATGACAGCAATAAAATCAACAATTAAAGCAAACGAATTCATACTTAAATTAACTAAACAAATAACTAACATAAAACAATAATTTGGTTTCGGGAAATCTAACCTAGCAATTTTAACCTATGAATGAACGAAAGCAACAAAACTAAATAATGGAACAGAAGAAATACCGTAAGGATTGAACAGGAAACTCCAAAACCAAATTGCGGAAAGTAAACTTTATTGACGGAAAATTAAACTAAACTAATTAAAAGTTCAACCTTTTTTGTGATGAACCCTAATAAATTCGATGATAAAGACTTGATAACTGGTCTGAAAACATCAGGTTACGTTATATAGATAATCTACGTAACTTATTATTCCTAAAACCTAATTCCCTTGGGCTTTCTAATTCTCGTCCTTTTGACTTGCGTCAGATTAACGGTCTGGTTGATCGACCAATGGGACCGGTCGATCGACTGAGATGCGCTGAACAAGAGCTTCTGATAGTCGTGCTCTGGTCGACCGACTGGAGGCACCAGTCTATCAACTGCTTCAATAGGTATTTGGCTTCAAAAGCTTCGTAAATTCGTCTTTCAGGCCTCAATACGCGCACCAAGTTTGCTTCCCGAGTAAAATACTTCATGTCAAATGCAATGCTAGGTACTCGGGGGTGGATTCGGCTCGATTTCCGCTGGATTCTTCACATTTCTGCAATATTACACAAAAACACGAAAGTAGACGGAAATAGGGAAAATAGTAGCATAAACTACACAAATGAGCTCTGAAATGCGTGTAAAATAGGGTGTAAAACATCATATTAAGGACACGCATCAAACTTCCCCAAACCAACCCTTGATTGTCCCCAAGCAAGAATTAGACTCGATCCTAAAACCTAATGGAACGATTTTAATCTCAGAGCGAAATGCAAACTGTAAAGCCTAAACCAGTTTAATGCTACAAATCAACAATCAATTAGCAACATGAATCATGCAAACAAGTTATGAAGTCGTCAAAAACTGCTGAACCGTCAACTATAGAGACTTATCATTATGGACTCTCACGGGTCGCTCATATCACACATAACACAGGTGAAAATATGTAAAAGATAAAAAGAATTCATTTTGTAGTGACACTCACCTAACTGCGACCTATAAGAACATGCCTGCAATCTAATATGAAAATAATCTCTACAACCGTACATATGCATTCCAACCAAACAAATGACCATGACACATGCCGAGGTAAATATGGATATGTGAGGTATGGGTAAGAAGGGCTAAGATAAATTTGGATAAAAATAGAGTTAAAAGCCAAGCTAGTAACTGAGGGAACCAAATTATAACAACATCTAACTTCTTGCTCAAGATTTCAATCGAAATGGTGCTAATAGTAAGCACAAATCTCACAATTTCCATAAATAGTCAACTCCCCATAAGATACAAATTCAACATGGGAGCAAAAATCGCCATTTAACAAGACCTTGAATTATGCGATTTTGATTTGATTTTTTTTTTCGCTACTGCAACAAGTAGTCGATCGACCAAGTGGGACGGTCGACCGACCGAGTCTCTTTATTTTTTCGAATCATTTTTTTCTTTCTTTTTTCTTTCTTCCCTTGTCCTTTTCATCTTCCCAACATCATTCTCATTAAGAGCATTAGCTACCAAAAATGAAATAACAATCCCAAGAACATAAACTACGAGCTTGACAAGGGCAGGCTAAATGTAGGATGTAGTAACGGGACAAAAAGGCTATTTTTGGCAGTGTGGAGCTTATGGGCAAAATGAATAAAGGGGTGACCTCTTCCACATGTGTCAACTAACCACGAACCCGAATGCATACAGGTATCAAGCAGATTAAGTTCATATTTATGCAAATTTATGTAACATGTCTTATAAGGAGTAACTACTCACATCCCTAAATGAACTGAGCATGGATGACACCAGTTATAAGGCTATAAAACTCAGAAATATAAGTAGCTTGCCAAAAATTTAAGTCAAGTTTAAAGTTCAGCAAGAAATTTTAACGAAAACTCGTAGACTATGCATATATGATTCTACTAATAACATGTTGATTAAGCATGGCTTAGGCGTAAACGGCTGCAAATGGGATGTCATCATTGAAATACTACCGTTCTGACTCGACCTATATGCAAAAGTAAACGTGCGATTTTTTGAATTTTTGAAAATTTTCAGTTTTTTTTTTTTTTGGAATTTTTTGTATATAAGAGGAAAATAAACAACAAATGCAAACTGAAATGCAATAAACGTGAAACAGAAATGCAATAGAACATGTGAATGCAATGCAAAACCCTTCCCCAAACCAAATCACCCAATGTCCCCATTGTGCAAAATCATGGAATGAAATAAAAGGGAAACGGGAATTTGCGTTAAAATAATAACTAAACAAGACATGAAGTTTAAACTCGGAAACTCACAAGATTTTAAGCGCAGCAAAGGGAAACCTCCCCAAACCAGCGTGAGCTAGGAGGTTTCACTAGCCAGCAGTGCTACCATAGGTACCTGAAAAGAAGAAAAAGTACCGCGCGTAATTCCGAGAAAACAATTCACGAAACCCGAAATTATGTGCAAAATGCGGAAACGGAAGAAAACAGAAATGAATCGGAGAATAAAGTGGAGAGAAGACTCCCTCAACTCCGCAAATCGACCAAACACAGCAGGGGAATGGTCGTGAACAGGTACAACAGCGGGAAGTGGTCGATCGACCATAGTATCCAGTCGATCGACCAGAAGGACAGGAACAGAAGCTCCTGGAGTCGCGGCTCAGTCGATCGACCAAGATGGCCAGTCGATCGACTGGACAACCTGCTGTAAGTTTCTGATTTCTTCGATTTAGCTCAATAAATTGAGCTAATAGGGTCTATGAACCTGCAAATACATATAATAACACGCCCAAAATTGCGCAAAACCCAAAGCAATAGTTTAAAATCTTTAAAACCTAAGCAAACTTATTAAAGCAAAGTCTCGCGCAAACCAAAGCAATAAAAAATCTAACAAAAGCAATAAAAATGTTTTAAAAAGTCTTAATCAACTAATAGTTGATCAAAAATGGCCACGGAATGGCCCACTTGCTCGGCTTCTGACTACAAGAAGTAGCCTCTACAGTGCTCATCTCCTCAGCTGCATTCCTATCAATTCCAATATCCGCAGAACTCAACGGATCAGCATCTCGAACATCTTTCAATCAATGGCCTCGTCTGGCTCGTCAAAATCTAAATCGGACTCCGCCACCTTGACTGGCTCCTCATCAGGCTCCTCATCAGTTGCATAGCTAAGACATCCTAGGCCGCCTCTTTGAACGATCGGCTCCTTCACAGCTGGAGCAATGAACGGCTCTTCCTTCCCCAAACCATTTCCTGCAATATCCAAAACAGAAGAATCTTCCTCCAATTTACTCCCAATCCGGGGCGGAGGTGCTATAGCAGAATTGGGCATAGGGGCAGGCATATCAGAAAGCACAAAATAAGATTTCTTCTCAGAAATCGTATTACAAGTGACTGGCCACATAGGATCTTTCTTCTTAGCGGTCTGGGTAAAAATAATGGACTGTTTCCCTACCTTAAAGGTCAATGTCTCTGAGCCAACATCTATAACTGCACCAGCAGTGTGCATAAATGGTCTACCCAAAATGATAGGAATGTGAGCATCCTCGGGTATATCTAGTACAACGAAGTTAACTGGGAAAAAGAACTTTCCTATTTGCACAGGAATATCCTCTAAGACTCCTATAGGCTGGACCGCAGAACGATCAGCCATATGTACTGTCATGTTAGTAAACTGCAAACCTAGTCAATTTCAATTTCTTAGCAAGACTCAAAGGCATAACACTAATACTGGGCCCTAGGTCACACAAGGCCTTCTCAATAAAAAAGGTGCGAATATTACATGGGACTGAAAAACTACCTGGGTCTTCTAGCTTATGAGGTGCAGTATGAGTCAAATAAGAACAAGACTCCTCAGTTAGTGCGACAGATTGCACAGTGTCAAGTGACTTCTTTTTAGACAAAAGCTGCTTCATGAATTTCGTGTAAGCAGGCACTTGATTAACTAATTCAAGTAAAGGAACTTGCACATTTAAACTACGGATAATATTTTCAAATTTGTTAAACGATACCTGTTCCTTTCACACCAATCTCTCTGGATAAGGGGCTGTAAGAAGCAACTTAGCCCTCTCCTCTAGGTCTCTCATACCGGCGTCAGTGGACTTAGGCTGAAAATCCACTACCGTGTCCTTGTTGTAGCTCGAACCTTCTTCAGACCGTCTCAAGAATGAACCATTAACCGTCATAGGGTCATACTTTGGAACCGGAACAGACCCATCAGCGTTTGGATCTTGCCTTAATAATTTCGGAGTCGTCGTATCCCGAAATAAGTGGTCCCTCAAGTTATCGGGCATTGGAGGACGAAAAGGTTCACGATCAGCAGTATCCTCAGTTGATCGACCATGTTGGTCAGCGATCGACTGACTTCTTCAGGACCAGAACCTGTACTGTTTCGCGGACTGGTCGATCGACCGGGTATGTCAGTCGATCGACTGATATACCTGCTGATCGTCTTTTTCTTGCTACTGTTCGTTCCAGCCTTCTTCTTGCTCGGTTCCGCCTCATGTTTTTCAGTAACATCCTCGACCATAGCGGGCCCATCAAGGGTAGACCCACTCCTTAAAGTGATCGCATTTAGGGTTTCTTTTTTATCCGGCTGCGACGGTAAATGTCCCGGAGCTCGAGTTGCACTTTTGCTTGCCAGTTGGGCAATTTGACTCTCCAACATTTTCGTAGAAGTCTCTCTAGCTAGAGACTCCTTTTGCAGCAATCCCGACAAGTTCTGAACCATGTTTTTCAACTCAGGAATATCGGAACATTGAAATTGCTGCTGTTGCGGCACATAGGGAGGCTTTTGAAACTGCTGCTGCTTATGAGGGGGCACATAGCTTTGCTGCTGCTGCTGTTGTGCACCGGGATTAAGGACATTCTGGTTAGTCCACCTCAAATTGGGGTGGACATTGGAGGGATCGGGGTAAGTACCAGTCTGTCTATAATGTTGAAAGGCATCACATATTTCATTCGAGCTGGTACAAAATTCTGAAACATGTCCCTCTACTCCACATCTTTTGCATATAAAAGGACCGTCTGAAACTACGTTAACCTTATATATCCCGCCTTTTGAGGATCCCCCAAAATCGAACATGTCGAACCTCGCAGTAAGGGCCTCTATTGCAGCTACAGCAGGTGATTTAGCTGATCTTCTCTGATTTCCTCTGGAATTCCCATGCCCAGCTTTATGGATGGCCATATCTTCAATAATTTTCCATCCCTTTGTTTCTCCAACATTCTCCTGGAATTTGCCATTAGCTGCAGCATCCAGGATAGCTCTCTGATTGTCATAAAGCCCATTATAGAACTGATTACATAGGGACCATTGTTCGAACCCATGGTGCGGAATAGATCGCACCAGCTTCTTGAAACGGACACATGCCTCATGAAAGTTTTCATCAGGACCCTGTTTAAAGCTTGTGATCTGAGCCCTAATTGCATTGGTCTTCGAGGTAGAGAAATATTTCTTTTAGAACGCTAAGGCCAATTTCCAATCGCAATCCCATTGGCGGCTCGATCCGGATCTCGGTACCACTCCCTAGCAACATCACGGAGTGAGAATATGAACATTGTCTTTTTGATCTGGTCCTGGGTCACACCTGCTGGTGGGGGTATGGAACAACAATAGTCAATGAATATCTTCATATGCTTAGCTGCATCTTCATTTGCAGCTCCCCCAAATTGGTTTCTCTCAACCAAGTTGATGTAGGACGGTTTTGCTTCGAATTTTCTCTCCGTCCCGGCTGGCAATGCAAATCCCTTATAGAGATTCTCAGCTTTCGGCTCGGAGTGACAGGCTATACTTGCCTCTTCAGCCACGTCTGGAGATGTGACGATCTCAGCTGAAGAAGTAGAAATAGGAGATGATGGTGGATCCTCCTCAAATATCTCGTTCTCGTAGTAACTGGACAGAGTACTCAGCTCTTCCTCTGTCGGCAATACTCTAGATGATCGTCTCAACTCACGCAAGGTCCTTTCAATCTCAGGATCTAATGGTCTCGGTACACCACCTTGTGACCTGCGCATAAGAGGAAACTACAAGTAGAATATGAGAATAGTTTAAGGAACAAATATCCCTTAAACTAAGGAAAAGACTAAGATAAAAACAACTAAAAATTTAAACAATTGCCTCCCCGGCAACGGCGCCAAAATTTGATACCGTCGTAGAATACCAAAGATAAATTTATAAATCCAAACTACTATTATAGCTAGTGGCAGTCAGGGTCGAACCACGGAGAGGCGATGCAATTAATAGTTGTCTAATTTTAGTCTAAAGTAACAAATGAGTGGGGGTTTGTTTTGAATTGTTCAATAACTAAAGGCAATAATAAAAATGGAATTAAAACAAATAAATAAGCAATAGACGAAAATGGATAAAATCAAATATTAAAAGGATGCTAAGATGGTCGGTTCACTGTAGTTTCGGCGGCAGTATACTAGGTAAGTCTGAGATAATCACGTGAGACGGGAAAAATAAGAAGTCCTCTCGGTCCATTCTTAACAGGTAGCATCTTTCGATCTAGCTACGGGTCCCTAATATCACTAGTACTGACTCTCGTCCTGAAAAGTGATTTAAAAGTATAAATTAACTTATCTCTCGATCTTATTAATTTAGTCGTCTTAATTAAGTAGTCTGTTTCCCTTCCCTATCTTTCGATCTTATCAGGTCGGTCAATTCCTAAGCATTCAACTAGTCGCGTGCACTCGATTCGTCAAGTATAGCTATTAAATTAATTAAAACGAAACTGATCTCACGTGAGCCGGTCGATCGACCAGGGTAGGCGGTCGATCGACCATGGCGCGACTCAGGTCTATGAATTTCTATGCCACCTACGCTACAGGTTCTCTACATCTTAGCACGAAGGATTTAGCTACTCATACTGGAATTAATGACATCAATAAAATCAACAATTAAAGCAAACGAATTCATACTTAAATTAATTAAACAAATAACTAACATAAAACGATAATTTGGTTTCGGGAAATCTAACCTAGCAATTTTAACCTATGAATGAACGAAAGCAACAAAACTGAATAATGGAACAGAAGAAATACCGTAAGGATTGAACAGGAAAGACCAAAACTAAATTGCGGAAAGTAAACTTTATTGACGGAAAATTAAACTAAACTAATTAAAAGTTCAACCTTTTTGTGATGAACCCTAATAAATTCGATGATAAAGACTTGATAAACTGATCTGAAAACATCAGGTTACGTTATATAGATAATCTACGTAACTTATTATTCCTAAAACCTAATTCCCCTGGGCTTTCTAATTCTCGTCCTTTTGACTTGCGTCAGATTAACGGTATGGTCGATCGACCAATGGGACCGGTCGATCGACTGAGATGCGCTAAACAGGAGCTTATGATAGTCGTGCTCTGGTCGACCGACTGGAGGCACCAGTCTATCGACTGCTTCAATAGGTATTTGGCTTCAAAAGCTTCGCAAATTCATCTTTCAGGCCTCGATACGCGCACCAAGTTTGCTTCCCGAGTAAAATACTTCATGTCAAATGCAATGCTAGGTACTCGGGGGCGGATTCGGCTCGATTTCCGCTGGATTCTTCACATTTCTGCAATATTACACAATAGCACGAAAGTAGACGGAAATAGGGAAAATAGCAGCATAAACTACACAAATGAGCTCTGAAATGCGTGTAAAATAGGGTGTAAAACATCATATTAAGGACACGCATCAACTGTAAATCTCGTTTATATAACTCTAATCCTCTCTAAATCAAACCGTGGAAATAAACACCGTCAGGACGGATACTCGGTCGAGTATATAGTATACTCGGTCGAGTATCCTCTACTCGCTCGAGTATTCCCATACTCGGCAGAGTATTCCTGGATAGTAGCATGTCCCAAAACACACGAAGCATGTACTCGGCCGAGTAAGCCATATTCGGCCGAGTAACAGACTTAGAAAAACGTAGTATTACCGCATCCATATGCTATAATGAGCATTCATTAAGGCACACAAAACCACATCTTTTTCAGTACTAGTCCGCGACCTCTTCTGAATCCAGCCCAGAGTCTTTAAAGAAGGGACCTGCAGATGAATGAATGCAGTAGTCTCTGCAATAATCTTATTGCTGTACTGGCAGCCCTGGAACAGGTGATTATGTGTCTCAGTATGCAAACCACACAGCAGACACAGATCATCTGAGCTAATGCCAAGATCAAATAATCTATGTTTAACCATTAAGGCATTCCTGGCCACCATCCAGGAATTAAACCTATGGTTAGGGAGACAGAACTAGTTCCATACATATTTATGCCATGGAACAATTGGAAATTTTCTCCTCAACCATTCATATTTATCATTAACCTTGTAACCTTTATCAATCTAAGGCTCATCTGTGAACCCAATCTGCATTTTGTCCCTGACAGTGCAGTTTTTTTTTTCAGTACCAGCTAACAGTTGCAGTAAGTATATAATCATTCTAAGGAGTAGCTTGTAAGTAGACCTAACTCACCCACTTAACCCATAACGTGTCTGGCTTAGTGTAAATCCACCATACCAGCTTCCTTATGGCAGTAGTATTCCGAGCTTTGCTATCTCTTATACCTAGGCCCCCTTCACTCTTAGGGCAGCAGATCTTCTCCCAGGCAACAGGTGGGACTCTCATACACTCCGAATTTCCATCCCATAAAAAATTCCTACAAATGTTATCCACAGCTTTAAGTACTATTTTAGGAATCAGGAAGATGTTGGCCCAATAAGTATACAAAGAGGTAAGCACAGATTAAATTAAGATTAATCTTCCAGCATATGACAATTTCCTATTACCAAACCCTCTGATTCTTTCAGCAACTTTATCAATAAGGGCTTGTGAATCTTTCTTGTTCAGCCTGCCAGCAGTAATAGGTACCCCAAGATATCTGAAGGGTAGTGTACCCTCAGTGAAACAAGAAATGAGCGGGATGTCATCTTTAACACTATTCTTCACCCCATTTAAATAGATATTTGATTTGGTAGTATTCATCTGCAATCTAGTAGCTTTGGAGAAGGTGGCAAAGGATATGAGTAGTACCATGATGGATTGGACATCTCCTTTGCTAAACAATAAAAGATCGTCTGCAAACATGAGGTGATATAATTTCAACCTACCACAGAGAGGATGATACCTAAAAGGCATTATGGAAGTAGTGTAGTGCAGTATCCTGGATAGATATTCAATAGCAATGGTGAACAAAAGTGGTGACAATGGGTCACCTTGCCTTAAACCTTTAGCTCCTTTGAAGAAACCAAAGCTTTCCCCATTTAGAACCAAAGAATAATATTGAGATTGAACACACACCATTATCCAGTTGATGAACTAATTAGGGAAGTGTAATGCTTTCATCATATGTTCAATAAATTGCCAATTAACTGAGTCATAAGCTTTTTTTAAGTCAATTTTCATTAGACATCTTGGCGACACAGCAGCCTTATTATATAATCTAATGATGTCTTGACATACCAAGATGTTTTCAACTATGCTCCTTCCATGAGTAAACCCTCCTTGGTTCTCACTTATAATTTGATGAAGGACATTTGCTAATCTTGCACAAAGAAGTTTAGAAATGGCCTTATACAGGACATTGCAGCAAGTAATGGGCCTGAAATGAGTGACATTCAGAGGCATTTCTATCTTTGGAATCAGGGTTATCAGAGTGTGATTGATCTGTCTGAGGAGTTTGCCAGATCGAAAAAATCCTGAATAGCATTACAGACATCAGCACCTATTATATGCCAAGTATCTTTAAAGAATCCATTCGAATACCCATCAGGGCCAGGGGCCTTGTGATTGGGAATAGAAAATATAGCATCTCTGATCTCAACATCAGTGATAGGTGTCAGCAAGGTACTACAGTGCTCTGGTGTGCATATCCTCCCTTGATGGATCACAGGGAAGTTAACAGGATTGACCTCATCTGCTGTTCCCAGTAATGTTTTATAATACTCCAGGAAGCATTTTGAATATGAGAAGATTCAGTACACAGATTGCCATTTAGGTCCTGAATTCTTTGCACTTTGTTCCTACAATGTCTCCCCTTGATAACACTCTGAAAGTATCTTGTATTATTTTCTCCCTCACTAATCCAGGTGGCTTTAGATTTTTGAAGGAGGTAACTATTTCAGGCAGAGTGAAGTTCCTTATAAGTATGGATGGCCTCAGTTTCTTTCATAATCCAATCAGCATTCAGAGGGTCTTGCCTTAGGAGCTCCTGAATATACTCCAAATTCTTTCAAGCTCTTATAGAGTTATTCTCAATATCACCATATTGATTCCTATTGAGATTTTTTAAAGGCTGCTTAAGAGCTTTGAGTTTCTTCACAACGCAAAACATTTCTGTCCCATTATAGACATGATTCCAAACTTGTTGTACACAAGAGAGGAAAAACTCAGAACTACTCCCCATATTCTATTATTTAAAACACTTCTTTCTAATTTGACTCATACTCATATCCTGAATGGTGCAAGGGGTATGATCAAATCTCCTTCAGCATGAAATAAAGCATAGGTATCTTTATAAGTGTCTAACCATTCCTTGTTAACAAAAGCCCTATCTAATCTGCTATACACTCTGGAATCAGGATCTTGTTTATTATTCCAGGTATAGTAAGATCCACTAGCAGGCATATCCATAACACCACAAGTATCAATAAATTGTTGGAAGTCTTGCATTTCATCCCTAGTAGACTGCCCACCCAATCTCTCAGAAGGTGCTAAGACAGTATTGAAATCCCCCACAATAATCCAAGGACAATGAATATACTGAGCCCTATCCCCAAGCTTCTACCAAAGAGGGTATCTCTCTTGAACCCCATTAAAAGCATAAACAAAGGAACAATAAAACTGAGTACCAGAGGATTTATCAGTCACATTTAGGTGGATAAATTGTGCATTGTGCTCCAGAAATTGAATATTAAACAAAGCAGGATTCCATAATATCCAGATGCGACCACCCTTATGTCAGGCAGTATTAGTTGATATACACCAATTCTCACAAATAGTATTCCTCACAGCATTTAGAGACGAGGGTTTTACTTTCGTCTCAAGGAGGCCGAATAGTCCTATCTTCTGAGTATGGAGAAACCATTTAATATGCTTTTGTTTAGATAGCGTATTGAGGCCCTGATGAGGTTCCAGAAACCAAATTTATTTTTCAACTTGAATAAAAATAACATATAGATTTAGTTTAAATAGGTCATGACTCGGCAAGTACGAAGAGACTCCTACTTTAAAAAGAAAACAAGTATGTCCCATTTTTATAGTGCAAATTTCATATTAATCGTAAATTTGTTCTTGCTTTTTCATAATAAGGACTAAAAAAAATTATTGTTTGCATCATTTCTTTGGTCGTAAATCAGCCATTTTAACCAAATATAAATATGAATAAATGAGATGAGTATTTTGAATAACGGTATAATTTAGATAAGAGTATTTTTAACTCTACTACTTCGTGTCATTTTGAATCACAAATTCGACATATCTGTAAACTTCTCATTACAAATCTATTATTTCATTAAACATTGCACATTTACAGAACATATTATTCTTGGATCAAATTATTTTAATTTTAGATTAATTGGTTTGTTTTGAATTAGTATAGAACCCGTGTTACAACACGGTAATTTTATAGGGGTGTTTATAAAGAGGTGTCCGAATTAATATTATTTGTATAAATTGAATTTATTTTTAATTTAATATTAAAATATATTTGATATAACTAATATGAAAGTATACGAAAGTTTACTAACATGAAAGGATACTTTAAGTTACATTATCTGTTTTGAAGTATTAATAAAACTATAATTTTTTGTAAATAAGTATTACATGCAACTAATTGATGACATTAGTAACAGTCCGTCTCATCCGTCTTCAGCTTGTGACGTATAGTATCCGTATTCAATGAGAATTTGTGCATTAATAATACATTTTAAGTTAGATGTAGGATCTCTAATTAAAACACGTATAAGCGTTATATAGAAATCCGGTAAAAACGATGATATAGTACAAATCTAAAAAGGCGATTTATAAATTGGGGGATAATTTCGGTAGAATATTGTGTATTGTATATAAAATTTGTGGGGTAGAATATTGTGTATTGTGTATATAATTTGAGTATTGTGTATTGGAGATAATCTCGGTAGAGAATATTGTATAGTGTATATAAAGTTGTCATTTTATTGTTCTTGATTTTCTGTGATTTTCTGTGTATATATATTTATTATTGCTTAAAATAGATTGATATCAATTATGTGACAATATATTATTGAGTACAATATTTTAAAGGGAATATTTCATGGGGGGCAGTTAAGCGGGGAATATGAGCGGAAATAACACAGATATATTATTCTTTTAGTCTATAAGTAATTTAAATCGGCTCACATACACGAGTTAAATTAGGTGAGGTTTATTATAAAGTTTAAATTTAAGTGGTTGTAATTAATATTCTGATGGAAGTGAAAAAGTATGAGAAGGGAGAAATGGAAGATGAAGGAAAAGGCAGGAGTGGGGTTTTAATTTCTCTATGGTGACTAAAGTGCAATGAAAATTGAAAATAATGTGTCCCCTCTAATATCACAAATAGGATTATACATCTAGTTGTACCATAAGCATGGTACAACCAAGTTTAAGAATTCGAGCTTATGTGTATTCTTTCTGAGCTAATTTAAAGTTCATGTTTTTAATGTGTAAATGGATAAACTCAATACTTTCAAATAAAGCTCATATTCTTTAACATAAAGCTCGGATACTTTATCACAAAGCTCAGATTCTACACCGTACAACATATACAACTGGTTGTATAGTCCATGAATTGCTCTAATATAGGTGCTGTTTGGCCAAGCTTAAAAAGTGCTTTTGTAATTGAAAAAGTAGTAGCTTTGCCAAACATGGTAAATTAGAGAGTTTTAAAAGTGCTTTTGAGAAGTCAAATAGTGATTATTCACCCCCAAAAGGAGAAGTAGATATTTATTACTTCTACTTCTACTTTTTACATACGGTGCTGTTTGGCCTTGCTTATGGAAAATGACTTTTCCTTTTTTGAAGGAGTTTATTCACAAGTTATTTTTCGGAAAAGTTTTAGTTGTTTGGCCATACTTTTGTAAAAGCGGTTTCTCACAAAATTTATATGTTTGGCCTAACTACTTTAATACAACTTTTGTTTGCTTATTTTGTGAGAAACCGCTTTTACAAAAGTATGGCCAAACAACTAAAACTTTTCCGAAAAATAACTTGTGAATAAACTCCTTCAAAAAAGGAAAAGTCATTTTTCATAAGTAAGGCCAAACAGCACCATAGAAACGGACTCGGTAAAACCACGTTAAAAGGAGAGTGGATTTTCTGTGTCCCACTGTCTTTACTTGATGATAGGCATTAGATAATCCTCTAATTATTTTTACACAATTATTTTTAATCACAAATTCTTATTTCAGACGGAGGGTATCTGTCTTAAGTATAAGACGGGTCGAATATGTACCATTTTATGTATAAATGGGCTGGGTTATGTACTATGTAACATGTGGGGTGTGATGTGGCATTTGGTATATAATACAGTATGTAGCATGAAGGTACAACCTAGTCGTTATTTAATAGTGTACTTATTTATTTTTAACTGAGAAACCAATGCATCAGTCATCACCTAAATGTTTTCTACTACTCTTATTTATCATATTTTCATTATTCTCACAATTCCTATATTCCATTTAATGATGTAACTAAATATTGGATGACCGTGAAATACTTTACAAGATGTTAGCTTCATTGTATTACGGAGTATATGTTACCAATTTAACAAGTGTTATATTTTGTAGAAACGTATAAACATATAGTTGCGTAATACTAACATATTACACATTATAAAATGTTAAGTAAATTATCCAATATGTCACTGGTTTAGGTTATTAATATGTTACCTATCAAATAACTTACATTCAGTAATTAATGTAAACAAACATCTGCATAATGAGAACATATTACACATTAGTACATGTTCATACACTTGTTTGATATGTTGAGTTATTTATGCAATATGTTCTCATCTGTTACATGCAAATAAATTATAAAAACCCTAAACAATTAGCCTTAAACTGGTCATATATATATTAGTTTTTGAAACTTGTTTAACAAATTTATAATATGTGACCATTTAAATAATAGCAATAATCATTTCAGTTCACTATTATGATACTAGGTCAATAGATTACACGTAATAAAATATGGTTACAAAAAGTTAGTAAATGGTAACATTTACTAAAATATCGTGATAAATACACCAGTAAAATTTAATTGACAAAAGAAACTGAAAAGGAACTATAAAATGTGAATTTTTTTTTGGTGTTTAGGAATGGAGGAATGAAAAAAAAAAATAAAGAGGATAAGGAATTAAAGATGGTGTTTCTATGTTGAAAATGAAATAAATAGTTGATGAAATTAATAAGTCTCCATTTATTTAATACTAAATGTCCACTCATTGTACTATATAGTCACATCCTCTTTTACTCTACATCTTTTTTTTGCACCTACAAATAGATGGGGCATGTGTCTACTTTACCCATATCATATAATATGATATATATTTGACCCGTCTTACACTTAAAACGGATACCATCCGTCTTAAGGAAGACTTATTGATTTTTAATGGTTAAAGTTTTTCTGTCAAATAGAGAATTAGTGGAATATAGATAAAACACATATTCAGAAGGCGTACTGAACATAGAGAGCTGGACTGTTTGTTCTCAATATAGTATTACGTAGTTGGTTTGGACATATTTCGTTGCTCAATGCGACAATGCTCACCGGTGTACTCCATATAAGAACTTCAGGTTCCATTTATGTGGTCAAGAGCGGCTTATTTTGCCTTTGTTTTCTTGTTGCCAACATCACCGCCTTTTTGCTTTTTACTCATCAATGAGAGTACCCTCATCCATGACATAAGAATTTGGAAGTGCACCACTACGTGTCTCCAATTCATTGTAGTTAGGCATCTATAACAGAGGTTTGTCAATAAACGTTTGTGTATTTTTTAGAAATTTATTGACAAACCTCTCTATTGTTGAGAATGAGGGTTGAGGTTTATAAATGAGAATGGTTACATATTTATATATAGGTTTGTGGAATGACATGATAAATGGTGGTTCCTAAAATGTACCCAACATATGAGATAAAATAATGGATAATTTGAAGTACGTCCCTATAACATGACCTTGAAAAAGTTTGTCCATTGTTATGTAGGACAGTGATAGGGCGTCACCAGGTGACACTTAATTTGGGCGCCACCCTTTCACATGGGTAAGTGGGGACCCCTTCAATTAAAAATGCATGTGAGAGGGTGATACTCAATTTGGGCGTCACCCGGTGGCACCCTATCACTGGCGATGTTATGTATGGGTTTGTTATTGGAAAAGTTTGTTAATTTGATGATGTGTCATGCGATAAACTTCTTAAGAGGTTCATCTATTGTGGATGCCCTCAGTTTTTTGCAAATCAACTAAGACAAGTAAAAACAAAAAAAGAATATTTTTTTTAAGTAGCTGAAATTAAGATATTAAAAAATAAACCCGGCAAAACCAACCTAATCCAATTGACCTGACCTAAAAAAGGCGACTTGAGACCCAAAACTGACCAGAACTAAATTCGGTGATCAAAATTGAACATATGGCCACTTGTGGTTGCCCAGGCCTTAAACACCACTGCAAATCCATCATTAGAAATCCCCAATTGATTATTGTTCCACCGTATTGATTCCGTTCATAGACTATATAACTGAGGTAGTAGCTCTTATTATTTATTTTCTGAGTTTTGTTTTAAAGTTTTTGAGTTATGCTTTAGTATAAAGTTTTTGAGCACATTTACCAAAACATTACACTAAAAATTTATAATATTGCTCAAAAACTATATTTATAAATGGTAATATACACAGAAAAAAATGTGTATATGCTCAAAAACTATAAGGTCTGAAATATTACCTCAAATGCGTAATCCTTTTTCTTATATTGATCACATTGCTTGTGTATTTTGTGCTCTAATCTCATATAGTCAATTTGTGGGATTTCCACTTTCTCTAGAATTTTTTTCTAGAATTTTTCCACATCAGATTTCCGCGTCACAATTTGTGTGTATCTTTGTTCTTTTACTTTCTTCTCATTGTCACTTTCTTTTTCTAAGTTTACATTCATTTCCATTATCGCTCACATATAAATAAGGCTTTATTTTGAGGCTAAAAAGAGTAGATCACTCACACAGTTTCACACTTCCATAATAACTAGATTAAGGGTTTTTAAATGCTGTACCCCTCAATTTTTCACTTTTCTACCGTGTACCTTCATTTTTTTAAACTTATACTTCCTCCGTCCCGGTCAATTGTTATCTATTGCTTTTGGCACAAAAATGAAGGAAAGAAGTATGAATGAATCTGGGTCACACAAATCACATAATCCCACATACAATGAAATGTGATCCACAAAAGGTTGCCAAAAATGAAAATAGAACAATTCAATAATACACCCCAAAATGGAAATAGATAACTATTGGCAGGAACGGATGGAGTAAGATATACCCCTAAACTTTGACAATAACTCCTAACCGTGACCATAAATGAAAAGTCCGTTAAATAGTCCATTAAATGATGAGCTGTCAGTTAGATTAGAGTAAAATAGTAAATTAGCATCCATTTTTTTTTGGTGAAATGTGAGCTTTCCATTAATAGACAAAATAACATACATCAGGACTACACTTTCATCAGTTTTTGAATTACTTTACAAGACAATCACATACTAGCTATGAAAACTTAATCTGCACTTTCTTAAGCCAATGCTGATCTGCAATCATCACTGGTCCCTTTAGAAGCATCTGAACTCTTGCCTTCACAAGTCTCTGAATATCCTGCACTAGGATCTCAGGTCTAGTAATCCTATGCTCCAACCTTCCCCGATTCCTCTCCAGCCAAATTGTATACCAGCAGGCTAATTTAGCCATCCCGGCCACCTTCTGCTGCAACTTAGATAGGAGAGCATTCTGACCAGTCATGCTGAGATGCAGCCATTGTTCTAGCTGCTCTATGATCCTCAGCACATACTGGCAATCCTCAAACAAATGCTCATGGGATTCTGTAGCAGCTCCACAAATAATACAAACATCGTTATCACACAACCTTAACTGGAACAGCTTTTGCTTGGTATTCAAAGCTTGTTGTTTAATTAATCAGCCTATAATAGAATGTTTAGGCACACACCAAGCATCCCAAATCTCCTTATGCCACTGTACAGGGGGGTGCACTCCCTGTAACCAAGCATACCCAGAACCAACACTATAGCCTCTAGCATCCTGCCACACATTGTTCATATATCCCGCACTTAGCAAACCTCTCACCTTGCATATGTTCCTCCAGTTCCAATTGGAATCAGAAGGAGGAGTATATGTGTGCCAGTCCTGGCCTTTTAGATACACATGATCTATCCAAAGCACCCACAACCTATCTGCCTTTTTATAAATCCAATCCACAAGCTTTCCAACAGTTGCTATGTTCCAATTCTCAGCATTTTTTACACCCAGACCACCTTCACTTTTACAGCAGCACACCTTATGCCAGGCCACCAATGGTGCCTTCTGATAATCAGTACCACCGTCCCAAAAATAATTCCTGCAGACATTCACAATTTTCTGGACCACAGTTATGGGGATAAGAAAAATAGAGCCCCAATAGTTATGCAAGGTGTTCAAAACTGAGTTAACCAGAGTTAGACGGCCAACATAGCTTAATTTCCTAGCACCCATCCCTCTTATTCTGGCAACTATCCTTTCAACAAGAATATTACAATCCTGTTTAGTTAATCTCCCTAACTGAATAGGGATGCCCAGATATCTAAAAGGTAATGCTCCTTCCTTGAAACCAGATATCTGAAGAATATCACTTCTAACATCAGTTGGCACTCCACTAAATACCACTTCTGACTTAGCTGCATTAACTTTAAGGCCAGATGTAGCAGAGAAAGTAGCAAATGCTCTGAGCAATAACATAATAGACTTCACATCTCCTTTACTGAACATAAGTAAATCATCAGCAAAAAGAAGATGATTCAATCTAAGGGCACCACACATAGGATGATACCTGAAGAACCAAGTTTGAGTAGCATACTCCAATACCCTAGTAAGGTACTCCATGGAGATATCTAAACTAGAATCCATTACCTTAACTTTTAATCAACCTTTATTATCAAACTACCATCTTTACAAGTTCTTCTTTTTATATCCATGGCATAATGTATACTTCAGCTCTTTTAACCATCATTCACCATGGCCTCCATCCCCACTCTCTATTATCGATCTCTGTCACTTTACCACATCACCACCTTCCGATTTATTCGACCACCAACGAAACCCTCTTAATCCACCGCGCATCTCCACACATACCGCCTTGCTCACTGCCCGTTACCGACGCTTGTTGGTGTTTTCTATTGGCCGCCACTTTCAAGCACCAAACACTATTATGCAAAGCTAGACATAATCACAGAATTGATTTTGCTTCAAATATAATCCAAACTGGGCAGAATTTGGGTGATTTTCTGGGCATTTTAAGAGATAAATTAGAAACCATAAATGTAGAAAGCATTGTAATTTGGGTGATTTTCTGTGCAAATTATGAGAGAAATTGAAAACCGTCAAAGTAAAGCAATTGAAAAGCATTGTCAATGGTGTATGCTTGATTAAAAGAAAAGTAGCAAGAGGAATGGATTATGTAGAGAGATCAAGCAAGCTATCTTTTATATATATATATATATATATAGGGTCGGGATCCGGTGAGAACCATTAGTATACTGAGAACCATGAGAACCACTACTGAAATCTAATAATAATATGGACGACTGTACTTTTGAAAAAATCCAACGGCCTTCCAATTTTCCAATCCTCAGTCGTTTTCCATTTCTCCTTTCTTTCTCTCTCTTCGACTATCAACATCTTCGACAGCCCTAACTTTTTCTTTCTCTACGATCGATCGTCACATACTGAACGATCAATCTTTTCAACGATTTACCTCTTCGACTCTGCTTCAACCAATGGAGCCTGTTAATTCGAGGTAAAATTTCGAAATTGATGATTATTGTTTGTGAAATTAGCGTTTATATTTTGATCTCTTTGTAATTTTTTAATTCGTCGATTAAATTAGTTGAACTTAGGGTTTGATTATCGTGTTAGATTGTTTGTGAAATTAGGATTAGCTTAATTTTTTGATTCCTCGATTAACTTTTGAAATTCACGAATTATGCTTGTGAAATTAGGGTTTCGTGAATTAGATTGGTTGAGAAATTAAGGTTGCAGAAATTCAGAAATTACCTAAATTTTTTGAAAACAAGAAATTGGGGAGTCAATTTCGTGAAATTGATAATCTTTATAATTGTCATATCATTAGTTAGGTGCATGTAATTTCTGTTTATGTGCAATAAAATTAGGATTTTACATATTTCATGCACGTACAAGTCTTTTCCATGCACATACATCGCTTTTCCATGCACGTATACGACAAATATTAAGAAATCCCAATGCAGTGATGTCATCATGGGAGCTCAATTACGTACCTGCACTATATTGGCTCTCGAAGAGATGTCATATTAACAGAACTTCTAATTGACGATACGTTGGCGTCATCATGGGAGCAAGGTTCACGTTTATCTATACTCCTTTCCATTTTACGTTTCCAACAATTTCTCTGATAAAATTACTGTTCTAATGTTTTATTTGATTTGAGAATGCAATTCTAAGCGCCGTTCATTTTTAATAAACAAATTTGTCATCACTTGAGCGCTCTGTTGTAAATGCATTGGGATTTCTTTGATTTGACTCCATTCTATTCATCAATAGCAGCTTTAATGAATTTTCAATTTCAATTATACCGTCTCGACTTGATCAGGTTCTTATGTAATTAAGACTGAAACTAGGTTGATCTCCCCATGTAATTAAGACTGTCTCGTATAATTTCTTGTTATTTATGCTCCACCTTAATTCTGACTCCTGTATCCCAGTCTAAGCCTCACTCTTATTTGGTATGTCAACAAGTTATTGCAGTTGGGCCTGGGCCTCTGAATGAGGAAGGTAAGAGGCAGCCAATGATTTTCTGTAAGTATGCGGGGTAATGAGTTTAAGGGAAAAGACGGCTTCAAGTACATAGCTTTCAAGGCTTCAGATGTTATGGCTATGCTCTCATAGTTTTCAACCAAACACTTTGCAGAATGAATTCTTAGCTATCATAAACATTGTTTTATGATACATTTTAGTAGCCTTAGTAATCATATTGACCATATTCTATGCACTGAAGATAACTTTTTATTTTGAAGCAGTTCGTCGTGCGTACTACCACCAAATAAGAGTCAGCTTCTTTTTCGCTCCATTCATAACCCGACTATTTTTACTTCTAAGAATCCCTCCATCAGTCACTACAAACCTTCACCATGCCATTTAGCTACAGTCAATTTGGGTCCTTTCAGTTGTATTATGCACTTATCAAATCATTTGGGGTGTGGTTATGTCCGTTCAATTGTTAAGAGTCAGACAATCGGATTTTAGTTGGGTAATTAGTAATTAAGGGTCGTGAGTACTAAGGTTTATGTTATTTGTCTGGTAGATAATCTTAATGTCAGTTCACAGTGCTGATTTCTGAACATTTGGCCAGTTCAGGTTTCCGACTTTCCGATCTTTTTTAAGTTGCACTGTTCAAATTTTTTTTTCCTTGTTCTGTTAAAGCTGACAGTAGAAATTTAATATATGAGGTTAATTTTTGTGATGAAATTGGAGATTTTCATTAGTATGGTGGGCATACACGCACATTCCCTATGACAGGAGCAACCATAGTGGTAATCCGATACTCAAATGAAGTGACAAGCAAGTTCAACATCGGGCATCTCTTCCTGAATGAAATGGCCAACTCCTTCAAAGTATAATGACTTCCTGCAAAAATGGCACGACATTCTTCATCTTCCCGTTGTTGAGATAGTCTTTTACCCCTTTCATATGGTAAGTAAGGTCCAGGTCTCCTACTATAAACTTCACTGGAACTCTTACTTGCGCACCTGCCCATGGCGCTATCACTTCCTAGTTTCTGAAGTAATCTTTTAGTCTTTTCATATGGTAGGTCAGGTCCAATTATGTTAACCTCACTTTCCCTTTCCCTTGTTCATGTTTAATTTTTTGATATCGCACATTGGCGCATTTACATTACAAATATTCTCATTTTACTTTATTTAAAAGTCAATTATCTCAAATGGGAGAATATTGTGCAATGCACAAGATGTGGGTTCAACTCCCATATTGGCTTTACCAACACGTTTACACGTTAGTTGTCGAATACCACTCATTGAGGGTTAAAACTTCCTAATAAGTGTAATGAGACGGATACTTTCTTTATGTTTGTTGAATCTCAAAATGATTTCTGTTGGTGTTTATTTTGTTTGTGATGCCACAGATTATGAACATAATTAAGAATATCCAAGTTATGTCAGCCTTCTCGTAATTGATTTTGATGGCCGCTTAGACGAAGAAGGGATTCAGCATAACTATATGGATTGGATTCGCTATCACTGGGAAACTCTACCACTTATGAATATTCTGAACGCTCTACAGTGACACTTTTTTTGCTGAAATGGCTGCAGATAAGAACAAAAAAAATTTTTTACCCATCACATTGCATCTGAGAGAATGGTAGTGAAACTGAAGAGCATCAAGTATGAATGTATATATGATTATGGCATGCCTAATCTTAGCTGGGCGGTACCGCTTGCTGTGGACATGGGCCACCCGCGGCGCTTGCGGAAAGAGGGCTTGAATGAGCCTGCATTTGTGGAGTCGCCACTAATTTTTATGGGAAAGTGGAACCGTTTGAATACCTCGTGCCATGTCAAGACACAAAGTAGTGACATGAACACTAAGAACTCGTTAGCCTTAGCGTTCTATGTCTAGAATAATTCTCGTGGATGCTAATGAACAGGTATGTTCACAGAGATCTAGAGTAAGGGGTGAGGGTACGTATTAGGAAGCTCTTTAATTGAACACATAATTCCGCCCGCCTCTATAGCGGCCTCTACTAATGATTAGGGAAATCGTTCATAGTTGATATGTCGTCAATTATATGCATGCAATGCAACATCCAATGTTTTAGTCCTAGCATGTGAGGTTAGACTATGTCGGTGAACACGTAATTTAGCAAACATTGGATCGAAGTTGGAAATAGATTAATTACATGTGGAACATACAATAAATCGTACATAAAAATAAATACGATAAATAAATAAATTACAATGATTAAAATTACAAGGACTACAAAGGTTATTTGATCTACGTCAAAAGCACGCTCAAAACAGGATTTTGAAGAAGAAAATAAAAGAATTAGAATTAAAAGGTGAAAACTACGTCAGATTAGAGGCTATAATATGGTTAATAGTCGATTTAATACGTGATTAGAAGCTACGTCAAAGCGAGAAAGAAGTTCAGGGACAGAAGCCAACCCAGAACAGGCGCAACATCTGCTGCGTCCTCTGGAAGAGGTGCAGCATTCCCTGCGTCTGTTCTCCAGTTGGGCTTTGTCTGTGAAGTCAGAACCGCGGATTGTTAACATTCGTTGGTGATTTTAAGATCGATTATTGACGATACACTCAAGTAGAAGTATTTTAGCAGATTACATGCATCTGGAACCGTCACGAAACGAATTAAAGGAGAGAATTTACAGCCATTTACATGATTAATACGAACTCGTGTTGGATTTACGAAAAGAACGAGCTTTGGACTCGAAAACCAAATAGAATCTGATAAACTGAAATCAAACAAACAAAATTATACTTCCTCCCATCCAGACCAAAGGTTACAGTTGCTTTATCACACTTGTCGAGGCACGTTTTGTAATGTGCATATTTTTAGTTACACATTATTAAAAATTATAAAAATTTGATATTCTTATAGCATTCATGACGATAAATCAAGCAAGATCTCACATGACTATATTTTGTCTTATAGATTAAGAATAATATCAAAGATTCCATACGACCATGAATAGTGCCAAAAAAGCAGCTGTAACCTTTGGTCCGGATGGGAGGGAGTATACAAAAGGGGCGAATTCCAGAGACTTGATATGAACGAATCGAACCTCTAAAATTCGGGTTCGAATAAGATGGCGAAAACCCGCAAATATTGATTATTAGGGATTTAAGCTGATTTTAAACATTATAATTTGAAAACGATTAATTAAAACACTATTATATACTTATACGAACAAAGGGAACAAAAGAAAAAGAGAAAAAAAAGATTACAGAAGGTCGAGGAAGAAGAAGAACAGCAGGAGCAGCGGCAACCTCAGGAAGAGGTGCAACATGTACCGCGACTCTTCAAAGAGGCGCAGCTGCTGCTGCGTTTCTTCTCGTCGTCAGACCTCTCCAAATTTGTAAATACGGTTTTAAAGGATGGTTTTTAAGATGGTTTTGAACGTGCTTATGATATAAACCTTACATTAATGATACAAAATAAAAGTACAATAAAATAGGTTTTTACACCGTCAGACTTACATATTTCACGAAACGAGATTGACTTAGTTATCGTTTAGTGATTGCTCGACTCGAATATGCAAATATAAAAGTGCCCTTGTTAAAGGATTTAAAAGATTGATTAGATTGATTAGGTGGAGTTGGTCAAATTGGTCGGTCTATGCAACGTGACTGGGACTCAGAATGATCTAAGCTTACGTGGTCGATTGATTAAGCACGTAGGCGTCGAAAGCGAAGAGCGTGGTCTAGAATGCAAAGAGAGAAGAGAAGGGCGGACACTCGCGTACCAAATATGGAGGCCGAAGGTCTCTATTTATACTAAACACGCGAAGGAGTTTAGCTATGGCACGGATACGGAAACAAATCACGGAAAGATTATGGAAAGCATGGAAAGAGGGCTGGGGAAGAGGCGCATCAGCCACTGCGACTCTCGGAAGAGGCGCAGCACCTGCTGCATCATCTCCCTAGAGGTTTCCTCCTCTGTAAGCAAGATTTCCGCGTTTTATTATGAAATTTCGGTAGTTATACACTTCCTTATTCCGTGAAACACAATATACGGAAGATATTTGCTTAAAGATATTAAAATAAAATTAGGAATCAATATCCAGAGAATTCCAGAACTTTCTGGAACATCCGGACTCGGCATTTAAACGGTTTTTTCAAAAATGAAGCGGTTTTTGACCCGGACTCCAAATGAACTCTAATTACTGTCAAAATGACCGTATCGGTGCGTAGATGACGACCATGAGGTTGACTCGAGTGTTTGAGCTATCACTTGTCAAAGAACTTACGAACTGTCATAAAATCGCTCTGCATATATGTCAAACATGTGGCCCAATCATCACTGGGTGGTTGGCGAGAGGTGCAGAAATGAGGTATCTATAGAGCCCCCACTTTGACTGAGGCTTGGAAAAGGCGAAAGTTAAAGTATAACCATCAGGTCAATCAAAGATTACAACCTGACGACGATGGCGACGCGAGGCGGCTCAAGGGGTTTGAGCAAAGGACCTGTCGTCGGGAATATTTTAGAGTCCGTCCTCAAGCAAACTCTCACTGGGGAACGTATCGATGATTCTGTGGAATCTGCCTATCTCTGTCCTCAAGCAAACTCTCGTTGGGAAACATATAGATGACTTTGGGAATTCGCCCGTCTCTGTCCTCAAGCAAACTCTCGCTGGGAAAACTATTGATGACTTTGGGAATCTGCCTGTCTCTGTCCTCAAGCAAACTCTCGCTGTGATCGACAACGGTGCGCCATTGGCACCGCTGGGGAGAAAGATAAAAAGTATTGAATCAACAACGACGCGTCCTTAGCACCACTGAAGAAAATAAATCGACAACGACGCGTCCTTAGCATCGTTGAAGAGAATAAATCGACAACGACGCGTCCTTAGCATCACTGAAGAAAAGTAAAATGTCGTGGTTTTCTTGTAGTTTGTTGAAGAAAATGCTGATCTTGACGAAGTGAACGCCAAAACGGAGCCATATGTTGAGGAAGAGGCGCACAAAGCCCGGGCCCACAAATAACGAACTTATAACGAAATTTAACAAATTTTGAGAAAAACCTGTTAAGGAAAAGGCGCAGCAAAAGCTGCGACCTTTGGAAGAGACGCAACTAGTGCTGCGTCCTTTCCCAAGCTCGTCCCTGTCTGGGTAAAAACCCGACTTTCAGTCGTGTTTTATTTTCATTTCAAAAACATAAATTCTTCATTCCTTTATCAAAACCCAACCAATTCCGTCGAAAACATGATCAAATCTTGCCATAAATCAATGACTAATCAAGGTATGTGTCTCGTTCTTGCTTTAATTTGCATTTGAGCTTGATTTTAGGTCGAAAAATTAGGGTTTTTAATACCCATATACTCGAAAATTTGGGGCTTTTGCCTCAAATGGATTTTCCTCATAAAATTGACATTAGAAATGAGTAATTGGCAATGTTAGGAACACAACCATATATCCCTTTTGAATTTTCATCGAGTATTAAGGATTTGAGGGCGAAAAGTGACGGTTTCTCTGCTAGACCGTAAAACCCTTCGAAAATGGCCCTATACTAGCCCATTTTTTATGAAACTTGGTGTTCTGGAACCCTTGAGTAGTGGGTAAACTTTCTATCATGTCGAATTTTTGATTTGTGACCGCTCTTCCGGGACACTTTTATATGGCATTTTTTGACATTGTAGCGAAATACTGCCGAATTTTTGGCTCAAACCCGCAACTAGGCTCGAACATAGACTATTCTTGACCCATCTTACCACACGAGTGGTTAGACTTTGGAAAGCATGGCCAAAGATGGCCAGAAATGCCGCTTTTACGATCGAAAATGCTCAAAACATGCTTAAAAATGCTTCTAATCTTGCTTTATATCGCTTTGATTGCAGAGGACGTCCCTTCTATGTCGGGGAGAGACTTCATGGAGACCGACGTAGACATTGAGCCTTGCATCACTTAGGCGATGGAGGAGGACTTAGAGGAGGAGGAGGAGGCCCCACGGAGGGCCAACCTAGGACGAGGCGGCCACCAGCTCGCAGGAGCGCAAGAGTGGGCCGAGAAATGGGATGGCCGACATCTCATTTGGTCTGCAGAGAGCCACTTGTCGTAAAGAACGGCAAGGAGCGTGGCGAGCCTTTCATTTATCAGTTTTTTTGTTCATTTCTTCTTTTGTTCATTTCTCGCCGTACATATCCTTGTTCATTCATTCCTCGTCATTTGCTATGCTTAATAACACTTTCTCTTGAACTGAAGCAGGAGGCCGGGAACATGAGGTCTTTTTCCGGCTACACGACGATCTCAGAGATCCACGGCTTCGGCGAGGTGGTGACTGATGCTGGCTTGGACGGGTGGCAGCACATCATGATGTTTTATTTACATATGAATGCATTTGTTTGAACCTTTTCTGTATTCGAATGAAGGTGGCACCATCCAGTCACGTGGCGCTGTAGAGGGTGGCCAACCGGCTGCAAGCTACAGCCATCGAGGCCCTTGCCGGTGGCTCCGAGAGACAGGTATGAACCTTTTTCTTCCCGTTTATTGCTTCTTATCTTTACTACTTCCAAACTTGTGAAGAAAATGGAAGTAAAATATCTTGTCTTTTCTTCTGTGTGTAGAGGGAGCGTGGCCTAGAGCATAAGCTGGCGCAGTTCCAGGAGGAGACGACCTGTTTGTTGAGAGAGATCGAGACCAGAGATGCTGAGATCGCCGCTCTTGAGGCGACAGTAGCTGAGCTGACGGGTTGTCAGGGCTAGCCTGTTGGTTGCTTGTTTGCTGTATATTTGTACATTTTCTCTTTTGATGTCACTTTACTTTGGGCAAGAGCCCGTCCTTTGATGTACATTTTGCCTTTTTGGTTGTATATATGACGGCCTGTGTGCCTTTGCTTCTGGGTGTTTGCTGTATGTGGAGGTTAGGTTAAAAGCAGGTTTGGCATGTGACGGTTTACGCCGTCATGCTGCCGAAATTCACATAGAAAATCACATAGCAAAGCATATAATAAAATGAATTAACCTAAATACAATGGCCTAAATAAGCGCGAAAAATAATAAAAGTTTCCAAAAATGAAAAAAAAAGTGTCCGAAAATGGACGAAAATGGGAAAAGCGTCCTGAAATTGGACAAAAATGACGCGACCGGACGATAGGGAGGGCTACCCCCTAAAAAAGAAATTAAAAGAAATGTCTAAGTGTATGGGAAATATTTTGAACATAGGGAGTGAAATGATTTCCCGGAAAGAAAAAGAAAATAAAAATGAGTAAGTGTGCGTATATGGCAAAAATGTTAATTTTGCCTCGAAAAGCGAACCCGTAGTGATTAGGAAACGCGAATTAGGCAATTACAAGGAATTACCAACTTAAGTCCTCATAGGAATAGGAAATTTTAACTAAAACGGAATTAGGAAAGATCCACGATCGTCAAAACGAGGAAAGGGACCTGGGGAAGAGGTGCAACTGGAGCTGCGTCATTTCCCCAGCTGATCCATCCTTAGCTGAAATTAGGAAACAGCGAATAGTATAAATAGAGACCTCGGTTGAGATTCTATTCTCATAATTCTCTCTTTCTCGTCTTCGTCTACTACACAAAATCTCTTATAAACCACTCCAAATTTTCCAATAAAATATGGATGCCTTTGAAAATCGCATTAAGGAGTGGACGAATGAATTCACAAATGTGGAGAAATACAACATGGGAAGATCAGTCATAAGTTTGAAACTAGTGAAGATCGTGGGGCCCTTTTCCTGAAGAAATTGCTGCGGTTGGAGGATAAGACACAGAAGGTGTTCCAGTTATACCTCCTAGCTCTCAAGGATACAAAAAAAAATTTAGGGACTTGCTTGGGTTGACCAAGGCTGAGGTGGACCATCTCGTGACCTCAAAAGGAGTCCGCATGTTTGACTTTGTTGATCGTTTTATAAATAGGGAGGACCGTACTATCTCCTATGTGGTGGGGCTCCGAGCTTATGGATTCTGCCTTCTTCATTGTTATATCCTTCGAGGGCATGTGGACCAAGAGACGAGAGGTGACCCTAGATTTCTAGGCATAGTTGAGCAAATGGAGCTGCGCAGGAGCCCAGCATGCTTGATTTTAAGGGAGACCATCCTTGGTTTAGATAGTAGGAAGGCAAACCGCGAGCTTCCCTATCTTGGGAGTCCTATCATTTTACAGGTAAGACCCCATCATTGTCTTATTCGGCCGTTTTTTTTTCTTTTTTTTGGCCGAATATGGGACTGATTCCCGTCTTCCTTTCTTTGCAGATTTGGCTGATGGAGAGGCTGCGGTTGATCGAGCCCTCAGTTGACGTGGCAGGATATCATTCCCGATCGATTCCGATGAGAACGATGCTGTATATGGTGGACTTCACTCGAGTATGTGATTATTGGGAAAATAAACTGAAGAGTGAATGTGACGCCCCCATATACCAAGGAGTCTTACTAAGACCTTCCCTAGCATATAAGGACATCACCACCTCGGTTGCCCGAAGCAAGTAATCATCAAAGGTCAATAAAAGAACATTTATAATAATTTTTACAAGTGATACAACCAACTACTGTTACAAAAGGTACATCTTGTCAAATTCTATAGACTACATCTAGCTTTACTCGTGAGGACTCATCCCGCCAAGACTCCAGCTACCATCCAAGACAACACCTGCTAAGACAGACTGCTCACCATAAGGGATCACGGCAGACACAACAGAAACAAACAGAAGACAAACCACACAAGGTCAGTAACTCAGGTGAGACACAACATCAACTATCAACCAGGCACACACACCAGATACAACCACTCCAACCAATCACCGTCACCGACTGTCCACTGGACCAGCTTTGCCAGTGGGGGACCGTAGCCGTTCCCACGTAATCCCGCTCATCATACCGAGCGATAACCCTGTCCCATTAATGTGCACATCCCCTCCCGTGGCGGGTTCCACGGAGGGCGAAACAAGGGCGTGAAGCCACTCCCGCAAGTGACTCCACTCAGCCGAGGACGCACCTCGAGAACCACAGACAATCAGTCACAAGCAGCTATATCACAACAACGACAACAACAACAACCACAACAACGACAACAACAATCAACAACAACAACCGACACTCTAACAACCAACAGGGACTGAGTAGGCGAACCTACCTTTAATCAAATGCAGCGATTCCTCGTCCATTCACATAACATCGACCAAGCAAGTAAAACCCCTATACAAAATAGTACAACCGCCAATTACTATCACCACAAGCCTATAAGAATCAACAAAGACAAAGATGATGACGATGACGATGACATACCTACGCATCTCACAACGGCGTTAAGACCGCCACCCGACTCAAGCAATCAACTCTTATGGCACAAATTCCCTTGAAGGCTCCCATGGGATGTTCTATTGTGAAGAGAAGAGGAAGAGATGACATCTAGGTTTTGGGAAAGAGGCGTAAATGATTTGCGGTTTTAACAAAACACGATTATAAACCCCCGCTGAAAAGACGCTACTCGATCGAGTAACCCACTTACTCGATCAAGTGGCCCTTACTCGATCGAGTACCCAAGCTACTCGATCGAGTAGCCTCTACTCTATCGAGTACCACTCACTTCTAAAGGCAATCAAGGCACAAGGTAACTCCGGCACGCATCACTAAGGACTATTGCCTGCCCCCAAAGGTCGGTCAACGTTGGTCAACGGGTCCCTAAAAGGGCGGGTATTACAGTCTTCCCCCCTTAAAAAGAACTTTGTCCCCGAAGTTCGACTCACCCTTCCCCAAAGCACAAGACACGGAAACAGGGTCGACACCACCGTTCTTTCGACATAGGTCACTACTCCCTAGAAGTACCATCCCACCATGTCATCATCATCAACTGTCTAACACCGTGTACACAAACTTTTACAAATCATACCCTCCCACCATGTCATCATCATCAACTGTCTAACACCGTGTACACAAACTTCTACAAATCACCACGTTAAATACCAAATTCACCACATATACTAACACAACTAACGACCATACTACTACTCCGAGCTTTTAGCCACGCAGCCAAGGGACTATACCCCTACTAGCTCATGATTACCAACACCAAACATGTCACATAACACAAACATGTTACCCAACAATCCTATTATAATGCATGACTCAAAGCTGTACTACTTCGTTATCGTTCCTGACAAACCTACTTTTACTTAAACATACAAATTATTCATCAAACAATGAAAACAATTATTGCTTCATACTAGAAATGTAACAGAAAACAATAGGAAACATTATAAATAAACAATAAAAATTATTATAATATCGGCCTTTTTATTTTGCGACATTACTCTTCCCCACAAAAAGGAACTTCGTCCCCGAAGTTCACTACCGAATTATTACACACATTACTAATACTTATTTCTTGTCATTTACCCGACACATATAATTCCTTGTCGACATTACTCATTAATCATAACAAACATGAATTTATAAATGCATATGCTACTTTACTCGAATGTTTAGTGATGCGTGTCTTTTATATGATGTTTTACACCCTATTTTACACGCATTTTAGAGCTCATTTATGTAGTTTAAGCTACCATTTTCCCCATTTTCGCCTACTTTCGTATTTTCTTGTAATATTGCAGATTATTGTGGAAATGAGTAGATATCGAGCTAAATCCATCCCAGAGTACTAGGCATTGCATTTGACGTGAAGTGTTCACTCAAGAAACGAACTTGGTGCGCGTATCGAGGCCCGAAAGTTGAATTCACGAAGCTTTTGGAGCCAAGTACCAGTTACTTCAGTCGATCGACTGGTCTTCATGGTCGATTGACCAGATCACGAGTTACAGAAGCTACTATTCAGCGCGTATCAGTCGATCGACTGGCTGCCTTGGTCTATCGACCACACCGATAAATCTGACACAAGTTAAAAGATCGAGAAGTTAGAAGCCCATTGTAATTTGGTTTAGGAATAAGAGTTGCGTAATATTTCTATATAACGTAACCTAGTTTTCAGAATAATAATAAAGCTTTCATCCAGTTTTATCATCCAGTTCTTAAGATACAATTCGATAGTCATTAGTTTAGTTTGTTCTTTCATTAAACAATTTCTTTTTGCATTCGGTTTTGATCTTTCCTCTGCAATTCCTCTATACGGTATTCTTCTGTTCTAATATTCAGTTGTATTGCTTTCATCCTTAGTATAGAATTGTTAGGTTAGAATTCCCAAAGCCGATTATCGTTTTATGTTAATTGTTCATTAATTTAGCCATGAATTCAGTATCTTTATTCGTTAATCTTGTTGTTGTTTTTACCGCAAACATGAGTAGCTAAATACCCTGTGCTAGGATGTAGTGAATTTGTAGAAGTAGGCGGCGTAGAATAGTGACCTGAAATCACGCCATGGTCGATCGACCGGCTTATCTGGTCGATCGACCGGCCTATCTGGTCGATCGACCGGCCACGTGAGATTACCTTCGTTTTAATTAATTTAATTTCTATATTTGACAAATCGAGTGCACGCGACTAGTTGAATGCCTAGGAATTGACCGACCCAATAAAGATCGAAATGTAGGGGAGGGAAATAGACTGCCTAATTAAGACGACTAAATTAATAAGATCGAGAGATAAGTTAATTTAGACTTTTAAGTCACTTTTCAGGACGAAAGTTAGCATTAGTGATATTAGGGACCCGTAGCGAGATCGAAAGATGCTACCTGTTAAGAATGGACCGAGATGGCTTCTTATTTTCCCGTCTCACGTGATTGTTTTAGACCTACCTAAGATACTGCCGCCGAAATTATAGTGAACTGATCATCTTAGTACCCTTTTAATATTTGATTTCCTTTACTTCTTTTATTATCTTGTTTATCTGTCTTGGCTTTGTTGCATTTAGTTATAGATTATTCAAATCAAACACCCCTTCAATTGTTACTTTAAAGACTAAAATCAGACAACTAATAATTACATCGCCTCTCTGTGGTTCGACCCTGACTGCCACTAGCTATAGTAGTAGTTTGGAATATAAATTTCTCTTTGGTACTCTACGACGGTATCATTTTTTGGCGCCGTTCCCGAGGAGGCAATTGTTTAAATTTTTAGTTGTTTTTATTTTAGTCTTTTCTTAGTTTAAGGGACATCTGTTCCTTAAACTATTCTTATATTCTTCCTGTAGTTTCATCTTATGCGCAGGTCTCAACAAGGCGAATTACTTCCCCTTGATCTCGAGCTTGAGAGGACTTTACGCGTGAAGAGGAGATTATTTCAAGAACAACAGTCAGAGGAAGAGCTTGGTTCTCATTCTAGTTTTTACGAGAACGAGCTTTTTGAGGATGATCCACCTTCGTCACCTATTTATACTTCCTCAGCTGAGACCGTCACATCTCCAGACATGGCTGAAGAAGCGAGTATAGCCAGTCACTCTGAGCCGGCAACTGAGAATCTCTATAAGGAATTCGCATTACCAGGGACGGATAGAAAATTCGAGCTGAAACCGTCTTATATCAACTTGGTTGAGAGGAACCAATTCGGGGGAGCTGCAAATGAAGATGCAGCCAAACATATGGAGACATTCATTGATTATTGCTGTTCCATACCCCCACCAACAGGTGTGACCCAGGACCAAGTGAAGGAGACTATGTTCATATTCTCGCTTTGCGATGATGCAAGGGAATGGCACCGAGACCTGGATCGAGCTGCTAATGGGATAACGGACTGGAATTCTCTGGCCCTAGCGTTCTATAAGAATTATTTCTCTGCCTCAAAGACCAATGCGATTAGAGCTCAGATCACGAGCTTTAAACAGGGTCCTAATGAGAATTTTCATGAGGCGTGGGTCCGTTTCAAGAAGCTGGTGTGAACTATTCCGCACCATGGGTTTGAGAAATGGAGCCTATGCAATCAATTTTATAATGGGCTTTATGACGATCAGAGGGCTATCCTGGATGCGGCAGCTAATGGCAGATTCCAGGAGAATGTTGGAGAAACTAAGGGGTGGAAAATTATTGATGATTTGGCCACCCATAAAGCTGAGTATGGAAATTCCAGGGGAAATCAAAGGAGAGCTGCTGAATCCCTTTCTGTAGCTGCATTAGAGGCTCTTACGTCGAGATTTGATAAGTACGAGTTGGGAAGAGCTTCAAAAGGTGGGATTTATCAAGTGAATGTTGTGTCAGACGGTCCTTTCGTTTGCAAGAGATGTGGAGGAGAAGGACATGTTGCAGATTTTTGTCCTAATCCTTATGAGTCTTGTGTTGCTTTTCAACATTATAGGTAGACAAACACTTATTTTGAGCCGAATGTCCATCCAAACTTGAGGTGGAGTAGCCAGAATGTCCAAAATCTGACTCCGCCTCCGCAGCAGCAAAGCTATGTGCCCCCTCATAAACAGCAGCAGTCATACCAAAGCCTCTGTATGTCTCGCAGCAGCAGCAGCAGTCCCATGGCTCCGATTTTGCCGAGTTGAAAAATTTGTTGCTGAAAGAGTCTCAAGCTAGAGAGGCCGGGATGAAAATGTTGGAGAGCCAAATTGCTCAATTGGCTAGCAAGAGTGCAACTCGAGCTTCGGGGCAATTACCGTCTCAGCCGGATCAAAAAGAGACCCTAAATGCTATTACTTTGAGGAGTGGGTCTACCCTCGATGGGCCCGCTATGGTTGAGGATGTCGCTGGAAAAGATGAGGCGGAACCAAGCAAGAAGAAGGCAGTGAAGAATAGTGGCAAGAAAAAGCCATGTACCAGGTATATCAGTCGATCGACTGATACACCTGGTCGATCGACTGAATCGCGAAACAGTACAGCTTCTGGTTCTGTAGAAGTTAGTCGATCGACTGACCAACATGGTCGATCGACTGAGGACGCTGCTGATCATGAACCTTTTCGTCCTCCAATGCCCGATAAGTTGAGGGACCACTTATTTCGGGGTACGACGACTCCGAAATTATTGAGGGAAGACCCAAATGCTGATGGGTCAGTTTCGGTTCCAAAGTAAGACCCGATGACGATTAATGGTTCATTTTTGAGACGGCCTGAAGAGGGTTCGAGCTTCAACAAAGACAAGGTAGTGGATTTTCAGCCTAAGTCCACTGATGCCGGTATAAGAGATCTAGAGAAGAGGGTTAAGTTGCTTCTTACAGCCCCCTATCCGGAGAGATTGGTGCCGACGAAGGAACAGGTATCGTTTAACAAATTTGAAAATGTTATTCGTAGCTTAAATGTACAAGTTCCTTTTCTTGAATTAGTTAATCAAGTGCCTGCTTACATGAAATTTATGAAGCAACTTTTGTCTAAAAATAAGTCACTTGAAACTGTGCAATCTGTCGCACTAACTGAGGAGTCATGCTCTTATTTAACTCATACTGCACCTCATAAGCTAGAAGACCCAGGTAGCTTTTCAGTCCCATGTAGTATTGGCACCTTTTCTATTGAGAAGGCCTTGTGTGACCTAGGAGCCAGTATTAGTGTAATGCCTTTTGAGTCTTGCTAGGAAGTTGAAATTGACTAGGTTTGCAGTTACTAACATGACAAAGACTGAGATGGCCGATCGATCTCAAGGGTCCAGCCAATAGGAGTCTTAGAGGACATTCCTGTGCAAATAGGGAAGTTCTTTTTCCCTGTTGACTTCGTTGTGTTAGATATGCCCGAGGATGCTCACATTCCTATCATTCTGGGTAGACCATTTCTGCACACTGCTGGTGCAGTTATAGATGTTGTTTTAGGGACATTGACTTTTAAGGTAGGGAAACATTCCATTGTCTTTGCCCAGACAGCTAAGAAGAAAGACCCTATGTGGCCAGTCACTTGTAATACGGTTTCTGAAAAGAAATCCTATTTTATACTTTCCGATATGCTTGCCCCTATGCCTATTCCTGTTGTAACACCTCCGCTCCAGATTGGGAGCAAATTGGAGGAAGATTCTTCTGTTTTAGATGTTGCAGGAGCTGGTTTGGGGAAGGAAGAGCTGCATGTTGCTCCAGCTGTGAAGGAGCCAATCGTTCAAAGAGGTGGTTTAGGATGTCTTAGCTATGGCACTGATGAGGAGCCTGATGAGGAGCCAGTCAAAGTGACGGAGTCCGATTTGGATTTTGACGAGTCAGATGAAGTTATTGATTGGGGAGATGTCTTTGTCGTTGATCCGTTGAGTTCTGCGGACGTTGAAGTTGATAGGAGTGCAGCTGAGGAGATGAGCACTGTAGAGGCTACTTCTTGTAGCCAAGAGCCGAGCAAGTGGGCCATTCCTTGGTCATTCTTGATCAACTATTAGTTGATTAAGACTTTTCAAAAACATTTATTTTATTGCTTTTGTTAGACTCTTTTTATTGCTTTCGTGTGCGCGAGACTTCGCATTTTAATAAGTTTGCTTAGGACTTTAAATACTTTAGACTGTTACTTTGGGTTTTGCGCAATTTTGGGCGCGTTATTATGTGTATTCGCAGGTTTATAGACCATGTTGGGTCAATTTATTGAGCTAATTCGAACAAAATCAGAACTTACAGCAGGTTTTTCAGTCGATCGACTGCCTCCTATGGTCGATCGACTGAACTGCGAATTCCAGGAGCTTCTGTTCCTGTTCACTCTGGTCGATCGATTGGGTGACGTGGTCGATCGACCACCCAACGCTGCTGTACCTGTTTTCGATCATTCCCCTGATGTGTTTGATCTATTTGCGGAGTTGAGGGAGTCTTTTCTCCACTTTTTTCTCCGACTCATTTCTGTTTTCTTCTGTTTTCTTATTTTACACATAATTTTGCGTTTAATAAATTGTTTTCTCGGATTACGCGCGGTATTTTCTGCCTTTTCAGGTACCTATGGTAGCACTGCTAGCTACTTAAACCTCCTAGCTCACGCTGGTTTGGGGAGGTTTCCTTTTGATGCGCTTAAAGTCTTGTGAATTTCCGAGTTTAACTTCATGTCTTATTTAGTTATAATATCGCAAAATTCCCGTTTCCCTTTTATTTCATTATATGATTTTGCACAATGGGGACATTGTGTGATTTGGTTTGGGGAAGGGTTTTGCATAGCATTCATATGTTTTTGCATTCACGTTTAATTATTCTGTTTGCATTGTTATTTCATTTTCTTTTATATACATAAAATTGAAATAAATTGAAAAAATTTCAAAAATTCCGAAAATTTCACGTTTATTTTAGCTTATAGGTCGAGTCGGAACGGTAGTATATCAATGATGACATTGCATTTTCAGCTGTTTTATGCCTAAGCCTTCCTAATTGACATGTTATTAGTAGAATCATATGCATAATCTACGAGTTTTCGTTAAAATTCTTGCTGAACTTGAGACTTGACTTTGATTTATGGCAAACTACATCATTTTCTGAGATTTAGAGCCTATAACTGGTGTCATTCATGACCAGTTCATCTAGGATGTGAGTAGTTACTCTTTATGAGACATGTTATATCAATATGCATAAATATGAACTTAATCTGCTTAATACCTGTATGCATTCGGTTTGTGGTTAGTTGACACATGTGGAAGAGGTATCCTTTATTCATTTTGCCCATAAGCTTCACAAAGCCAAAAATAGCCTTTTGTCCCTTTTACTACATCCTATATTCAGCCTGCCTTCGTCAAGCTAGTAGTATTAGTCTTTGGGAATGTTCTTATTATTTTTGGTTGCATATGCTCTTATTGAGATGATGTTCGATGAAAAGAATGAAGGAGGAAGAAGAATTGAAAAATGAAAGAAAGAAAAAAAAGAAAAAAAAAGAGAAAAAAAAACGAGAACAGTGCTCGACAAAAGAGCCAAATCCGGTCGATCGACTGCCCATCTTGGTCGATCGACTGCAGCCCGAGAAAAAGAAAATTCGAAAAAATCACATGCTACAATTGTTATGAGTTGGTGATTTACACTATAATTTGGGGAGTTACATCTTTTGGAGATTGTGAGCTTAGTGCTTGATCATTAGCACCAAGTTTATTGTTAAATTTTGAGCAAGAAGTGGATGTTGTCATATGGTTTTGTTTAGGTACTAGCTTGATCACCTATACCTCCACATTCCCATAATTGTTTTGCCTCTTCTTACCCATACCTCACATATCCATATTTACCTCGGCATGTGTCATGGTCACTTGTTTGGTTGGAATGCATATGTACGGTTGTAGAGATTATTTTCATATTAGATTGCAGGCATGTTCTTATAGGTCGTAGTTAGGTGAGTGTCATTACATTTACTTCTTTCTATCTTACATATACTTACCTGTGCTTATGTGTGATATGAGCGACCCGTGAGAGTCCGAATTGATAAGTCTCTACAGTTGACGGTTCAGCAGTTTTTAACGACTACATAACTCGTTTGCGTGATTCATATTGCTAATTGATTGTTAGTTCTTGCATTAAATTGGTTTAGGCTATTCGGTTAGAATTTTGCTCTGAGATTGAACTCGTTCCATTGGGTTTTAGGATAGAGTCTAGTTCTTGCTTGGGGACAAGCAAGGGTTTGGTTTGGGGAAGTTTGATGCGTGTCTTTTATATGATGTTTTACACTCTATTTTACACGCATTTCAGAGCTTATTTATGTAGTTTAAGCTACCATTTTCCCCATTTTCGTCTATTTTCGTATTTTCTTGTAATATTGCAGATTATTGCGGAAATGAGTAGATATCGAGCTAAATCCGTCCCTGAGTACTAGGCATTGCATTTGACGTGAAGTGTTCACTCAAGAAAAGAACTTGGTGCGCGTATCGAGGCCCGAAAGATGAATTCACGAAGCTTTTGGAGCCAAGTATCAGTTACTTCAGTCGATCGACTGGTCTTTATGGTCGATCGACCAGATCACGAGTTACAGAACCTACTGTTCAACGCGTATCAGTCGATCGACTGGCTGCCTTGGTAGATCGACCACACCAATAAATCTGACGCAAGTTAAAAGATCGAGAAATTAGAAGCCCATTGTAATTAGGTTTAGGAATAAGACTTGCGTAATATTTCTATATACCGCAACCTAGTTTTCAGAATAATAATAAAGCTTTCATCCAGTTTTATCATCAAGTTCTTAAGATACAATTCGATAGTCATTAGTTTAGTTTGTTCTTTCATTAAACAATTTCTTTTTCCATTCGGTTTTGATCTTTCCTCTGCAATTCCTCTATACGGTATTCTTCTGTTCTAATATTCAGTTTTATTGCTTTCATTCTTAGTATAGAATTGTTAGGTTAGAATTCCCAATGCCGATTATCGTTTTATGTTAATTGTTCATTTAATTAATTTAGCCATGAATTCAGTATCTTTATTCGTTAATCTTGTTGTTGTTTTTATCGCAAATATGAGTAGCTAAATAGCCTGTGCTAGGATGTAGGGAATCTGTAGAAGCAGGCGGCGTAGAATAGTGACCGAAATCGCGCCATGGTCGATCGACCGCCTATCTGTCGATCGACCGCCACGTGAGATTACCTTCGTTTTAATTAATTTAATTTCTATATTTGACAAATCGAGTGCACGCGACTAGTTGAATGCCTAGGAATTGACCGACCCAATAAAGATCGAAAGATAGGGGAGGGAAATAGACTGCATAATTAAGAAGACTAAATTAATAAGATCGAGAGATAAGTTAATTTAGACTTTTAAGTCACTTTTCAGGACGAAAGTTAGTGATGCGTGTCATTTATATGATGTTTTACATCCCATTTTACACGCATTTCAGAGCTCATTTACGTAGGTTTATGCTACTATTTGCCCCATTTTGTCTACTTTCGTATTTTTATGTAATATTGCAGATTTATGCGGAAATAAGTAGAAATTGAGCTAAATCCGTCCCCGAGTATTTCGCATTGCATTTGAAATAAAGTATTTACTTAAGGAACGAGCTTGGTGCGCATTTCGAGGCCTGAAATACAAATCCACGAGAAGTTAGAAGTCAAGTATCAGCTACTTCAATCGATCGACCGCTGCCCTTAGTCGATCGACCAACCCACGAGTTCCGAGCTCTTTTCAAGAGCAACGATCGATCAGCCCTTGCATGGTCGATCGACCAAGCCGCTAATTCTGACGTGAATAAGAAGATCGAGAATTTAGAAGCCCATTGTACATTAGGTTTTGGAATAAGAACTACGTTGTATTCCTATATAACGTAGCTTTAGCATTCAGAATATTCATCGAGTTTTCTATCAAGTTTTTATCATTCAGTTCGAAGATACAATTCAACATTCATAGTTTAGTTCGTTCTTTAATAAAGTTTCTATTTTGCATTCGGTTCTGATCTTCCCTTCTCAATTCCTTTACATGGTATTCTTCTGTTCTTATTCAGTTCTATTGCTTCCACTCGTAGTATAGAATTGCTAGGTTAGATCTCCCGAAACCAATTTATCGCTTTATGTTAATCGCTTGTTTAGATAATTTAAGCATGATTTCGAATGTTTTAATTGTTTTCTTTATTGCTGTTTTTATCATGAGTATGAGTAGCTAAATCCCCTGTGCTAGGATGTAGGGAATATGTAGCGTAGGCGGCATTAGAATAGGACGACCTAGAGCGCGCCATGGTCGATCGACTGGGCTTCCTGGTCGATCGACTGGCCTTGTGAGATATACTTCGTTTTAGTTAATTTAATTTTTATGTTTGACGAATCGAGTGCACGCGACTAGTTGAATGCCTAGGATTTGACCAACCCAATAAAGATCGAAAGATAGGGAAGGGAGATAGCCTACCTAATTAACACGACTAGATTAACGAGATCGAAAGATAAGTTAGTTTAGCCTTTTTAGTCACTTTTCAGGACGAAAGTTAGTATTAGTGATATTAGAGACCTGTAGCGAGACCGAAGGATGCTACTTGTGAGAGTGGACCGAGAGGACTTCTTATTTTCCCGTCTCACATGTTTGTTTTAGACCTACCTAGTATACTGCCGCCGAAACTATAGTGAACCGACCATCTTAGCACCCTTTTAATTCTTGATATTATCCGTTTATTTAGTTAACTGTCTTTTATTGCCTTAGCTATAGACCAAACCAACTCAACCCCCCCCCCCATAATTGTTACCTTAGACTGAAATTAGACAACAAATAATTACATCTGCCTCTCTGTGGTTCGACCCTACTACCGCTATATATAGTTGTAGTTAGGAATTATAAAGTTTATTTTTGGTGCACACAACGACGGGCATCAAATTTTGGCGCCGTTGCCGGGGAGGCAATTGTTCTAATTTTTAGCTGTTTTATTTTAGTTTGTTTCTTAGTTTAAGGGACATTCGTTCCTTAAACTATTCTCATATTCTTTTTGTAGTTTCTTCTTATGCCCAGGTCACAGGGTGGTGAATTACTACCGTTCAATCCCGAGATTAAGAAGACTTTGCGTGAGTTGAGACGATCGTCTAGAGTATTGCCGACAAAGGAAGAGCTGATTACTCTGTCTAGTTACTTCGAGAACGAGCTATTTGAGTAGGATCCACATTCATCTCCTATTTCTACTTCATCAGCTGAGACCGTCACTTCTCCAGATTTTCTAGAAATGGCTGAAGAAGCGAGCTTAGCAAGTCACTCTGAGCCGACAGCTGCGAATCTATATAAGGGATTCGAATTACCAGGAGCAGATAGGAAATTCGAATCGAAGCCTTCTTATATTAACTTGGTTGAGAGGAACCAATTCGGGGGAGCTGCAAATAAAGATGCAGCGAAGCATATGGAGATATTTATTGACTATTGCTGCTCTTTACCCCCACCGACCTGTGTGACCCAGGACCAGGTAAAGGAGACTATGTTTATATTCTCGCTTCGTGATGCTGCAAGGGAGTGGTACAGAGACCTGGATCGAGCTGCTAATGGGATCACTGACTGGAATTCTTTGGCCCTAACATTCTACAAGAAGTACTTCTCTGCCTCGAAGACGAATGCTATTAGAGCTCAAATCACGAGCTTTAAACAAGGTCCTGACGAGAACTTTCATGAGGCATGGGTCCGTTTCAAGAAGTCAAAGCGAACCATTCGCATCATGGGTTTGAGAAATGGAGCCTATGCAATCAGTTCTACAATGGGCTCTATGACGATCAGAGAGCTATCCTGGATGCGGCGGCTAGCGGCAGATTCCAGGAGAATATGGGGGAAACTAAGGGGTGGAAAATCATTGATGACTTGGCCACCCATAAAGCTGAGTCTGGAAATTCTAGGGGAAATCAAAGGAGAGCTGCTGAATCTCCTTCTGTAGCTGCATTAGAGGCCCTCACGGCGAGATTTGATAAGTACGAGTTGGGAGGAGCTTCGAAAGGAGGGATCTATCATGTTAATGCTGTGTCAGACGGTCTTTTCGTCTGTAAAAGATGTGGAGCTGAGGGACATGTTTCAGACAACTGTCCTAACCCCTTTGAGTCTTGTGCTGCCTTTCAACATTATAGGCAGACAAACACGTATTTTGAGCCGAATGTCCATCTAATTTTGAGGTGGAGTAGCCAGAATGTTTAAAATCCAACTCCACCTCCACAGCAGCAGCAGCAGCAGCAAAGGTATGTACCCCCTCATAAGCAACAACAGTTCCAAAAGCCTCTATATGTCCCTCAACAACAACAGCAGTCCCAAGGTTAAGAATTTGCCGAATTGAAGAATTTGTTGCTGAAAGAGTCTCAAGCTAGAGAGGCCGGATGAAGATGTTAGAGAGCCAAATTGCTCAATTGGCTAGCAAGAATACAACTCGAGCTCCAAGACATTTACCGACACAGACTGATCAAAAGGAGACCCTTAATGCCATTACTTTGAGGACTGGGTCTACCCTTGATGGGCCCGCTATGGTCGAGGACATTACTGAAAAAGATGAGGCGGAACCGAGTCAGAAGAAAGCTGGAATGAACAGTGGAAAGAAAAAGACGTCTACCAGGTATATCAGTCGATCGACTGATATACCCAGTCGATCGACCAGTCCGCGACAAACAGTAGCCTCTGGTCCTATAGAAGCCAGTCGATCGACTGCACTACCCGGTCGATCGACTGGAAACGCTGCTGATGGTGAGTCTTTTTGTCCTCCAATGCCTGATAACTTGAGGGACCACTTGTTTCGGGGTACGGCAACTCCGAAAATATTGGGGCAAGACCCGAATGCTGATGGGTCAGTCCCAGTTCCGAAATATGACCCGACGCCGATTAATGGTTCATTTTTGAGACGGTCTGAAGAGGGTTCAAGCTTCAACAAGGAGAAGGTGCTGGATTTTCAGCCTAAGTCCACCGATGCCGGCATGAGAGATTTAGAGGAAAGGGCTAAGTTGCTTCTTACAGCCCCTTATCCGGAGAGATTAGTGCCGACAAAGGAACAGGTATCATTTAATAAGTTTGAAAATGTTATTCGTAGCTTAAATATACAAGTTCCTTTCCTTGAATTAGTTAATCAAGTGCCTGCTTATATGAAATTTATGAAGCAACTTTTGTCTAAGAACAAGTCACTTGAAACTGTGCATACTGTCGCACTCACTAAGGAGTTATGTTCTTACCTGACCCATACTGCACCTCATAAGGCACCTTTTCCATTGAGAAGGCCTTGTGTGACCTAGGAGCCAGTATTAGTGTGATGCCTTTGAGTCTTGCTAGGAAGTTTAAATTGACTAGGTTTGCAGTCACCAACATGATAGTACAGATGGCTGACCGATCTGCGGTCCAGCCTATAGAAGTCTTAGAGGACATTCCTGTGCAAATAGGAAATTTCTTTTTTCCAGTTGACTTCGTTTTACTAGATATGCCTGAGGATGCCCACATTCCTATCATATTGGGTAGACCATTTCTGCACACTGCTGGTGCAGTTATTGATGTTGGCTCTGGGACTTTGACCTTTAAGATAGGGAAACATTCCATCGTCTTTTCTCAGACCGCTAAGAAGAAATACCCAATGTGGCCAATCACTTGTAATACGGTTTCTGAGAAGAAATCTTATTTTATACTTCCTGATATGCCTATCTCTGTTCCTACCCCTGTTGTGACACCTCCGCCCCAGACTGGGAGCAAATTGGAGGAAGATTCTTCTGTTTTGGATATTGTAGGAGCTGGTTTGGGGAAGGAAGAGCTACATTTTGCTCCAGCTGTGAAGGAGCCAATCGTTCAAAGAGACGGTCTAGGATGCCTTAGCTATGGCACTGATGAGGAGCCCGATGATGAGCCAGTCAAAGTGACGGATTCCGATTTGGATTCTGACGAGCTAGAGGAGGTCATTGAGTGGGAAGATGTCCGACATGTTGATCCGTTGAGTTCTGTGGATGTTGAAGCTAAGAAGAGTGCAGCTGAGAAGATGAGCACTGTTGAGGCTACCTCTAGTAGCCAGAAGCCATGCAAGTGGGCCATTCCGTGGCTATTCTTGATCAACTATTAGTTGATTAAGGCGTTTTTAAAAACTATACATTTGATTGCTTTTAGTCTCTTTTTCTTGTTTTGTGTGCGCGAGACTTCGCATTTTAATAAGTTTGCTTAGGATTTTATACACTTTAGGCTATTGCTTTGGGTTTTGCGCAATTTTGGGCACATTATTATGTGTGTTTGCAGGTCTATAGACCACATTACTTCAAGTTATCGAGCTAATTCGAAGAAATCAGAAAGTTACAGCAGGTATTGCAGTCGATCGACTGGCCTGTGTGGTCGATCGACTGAGCTGCGATTTCCAGGAGCTTCTATTCCTGTTCACTCTGGTCGATCGACTGGGTTATGTAATCGATCGACCTCTGTCGCTGCTTTACTTGTTTTCGATCATTCCCCTGCTGAGTTTGGTCGATTTGCGGAATTGAGGGAGTCTTTTCTCCGCTTTATTCCCCGTTTTATTTCTGTTTTCTTTCATTTTCTCATTTTCGCACATAATTTTACCTTCCTAATTTTTGCTTTCTCGAAATTACGCGTGGTATTGTTTGCTTTACAGGTACTTATTTGTAGCACTGCTGGCTACTGAAACCTCCTAGCTCACGCTGGTTTGGAGAGGTTTCCTTTTGCTGCGCTTAAAGTCTTGTGAGTTTCCGAGTTTTTACTTCATGTCTTATTTAGTTTATCGCAAAATCCCGTTTCCTTTGTTTATCTCATTACATGATTTTGCACAATGGAGACATTGTGCGATTTGGTTTGGGGAAGGGTTTTGCGTTGCATTTCATTTGCTTGCATTCACGTTTACATTTTGTCTTGCATTGTTGCTTATTTTCCCTATAAAAAAAATTTCAAAAAATTTCAAAAATTTCAAAAATTTCAAAAAAAATTGCATGTTTATTTTAGCATATAGGTCGAGTCAGAACGGTATTATTTCAATGATGACATTGCATTTGCATCTGTTTTATGCCTAAGCCTTGCTAATTAACATGTTATTAGTAGAATCATTTGCATAATCTACGAGTTTTCGTTAAATTTCTTGCTGGACTTGAGACTTGACTTAGAGTTTTGGCAAACTACATCATTTTCTGAGTTTTAGAGCCTATAACTGGTGACATCATGACCAGTTTATCTAGGATTGTGAGTAGTACTCCTTATGAGACATGTTACATTAATGTGCATAAATATGAACTTAATTTGCTTAATACCTGTATGCATTCGGTTTGTGGTTCGTTGACACATGTGGTAGAGGTTTCCTTTATTCGTTTAGCCCATAAGCTCCACACTGCCAAAAATAGCCTTTTTGTCCCGTTAACTACATCCTACACTTAGCCTGCCCTTGTCAAGCTAGTAGTTTATGTTCTTGGGATTGTTACTTCATTTTTGGTGGCATATGCTCATTTTTGGGAAGATGAAAAAGAAAAAAAAAAGAAAAGAGTTTTTGAAAAAAGAAAAAAAAAAAGAAAAATGATTTGGAAAAAGAGAAAGAACGCATGTGTACTGTAGAGGCGGTCGATCGACTGGCCTCCATGGTCGATCGACTGCAGCCCGAGAAAAAGAGAAAATCAATTCGCATAATTCAAGTCCTTATTTTATGGCGATTTTTGCTCCCATGTTGCATTCATATCTTATGGGGAGTTGATTAATTACATTGGAGATTGTGAGTTTTGTGCTTGATGTTTAGCACCGGTTTCGTTGTTGATTATGAGCAAGAAGTTGGATGTTGTCATATGGTTCTGTTTAGGTACTAGCTTGATCACCTGTACCTCCACATTCCCATAATTATCTTCGCCTCTTCTTACCCATTACCTCACATATCCATATTCGCCTCGGCATGTGTCATGGTCATCTGTTTGGTTGGAATGCATATGTACGGTTGTAGAGATTACTTTCATATTATATTGCAGGCATGTTCTTATAGGTCGTAGTTAGGTGAGTGTCACTAACAAGATGAATTCTTTCTATCTTTTACATATTTTCACCTATGCTTATTTGAGTGATTTGAGCGATCCGTGAGAGTCCATAATGATAAGTCTCTATAGTTGACGGTTCAGCAGTTTTTAATGACTTCATAACTCGTTTGCATGATTCATATTGCTAGTTGATTGTTGGTTATTGCATTAAACTGGTTTAGACTTTACAGTTTGCATTTCGCTCTGAGATTGAACTCGTTCCATAAGGTTTTAGGATCGAGTCTAGTTCTTGCATGGGGACAAGCAAGGGTTTGGTTTGGGGAAGTTTGATGCGTGTCATTTATATAATGTTTTACATCCCATTTTACACGCATTTCAGAGCTCATTTACGTAGTTTTATGCTACTATTTGCCCCATTTCGTCTACTTTCGTATTTTTATGTAATATTGCAGATTTATGCGGAAATGAGTAGAAATTGAGTTAAATCCGTCCCCGAGTAATTCGCATTGCATTTGACATAAAGTATTTACTCAAGGAACGAGCTTGGTGCGTATTTCGAGGCCTGAAAGACAAATCCACGAGAAGTTAGAAGTCAAGTATCAGCTACTTCAGTCGATCGACCGCTGCCCTTAGTCGATCGGCCAACCCACGAGTTCCAGTAGCTACTGTTCAGCGAAGAGCAGTCGATCGACTGCCTTGCATGGTCGATCGACCAAGCCGCTAATTCTGACGTGAATAAGAAGATCGAGAATTTAGAAGCCCATTGTACATTAGGTTTTGGAATAAGAACTACATTGTATTCCTATATAACGTAGCTTTAGCATTCAGAATATTCATCGAGTTTTCTATCAAGTTTTTATCATTCAGTTCGAAGATACAATTCAACATTCATAGTTTAGTTCGTTCTTTAATAAAGTTTCTGTTTTGCATTCGGTTCTGATCTTCCCTTCTCAATTCCTTTACACGGTATTCTTCTGTTCTTATTCAGTTCTATTGCTTCCACTCGTAGTATAGAATTGCTAGGTTAGATCTCCCGAAACCAATTTATCGCTATGTTAATCGCTTGTTTAGATAATTTAAGCATGATTTTGAATGTTTTAATTGTTAAGTTTATTGTTGTTTTTATCATGAGTATGAGTAGCTAAATCCCCTGTGCTAGGATGTAGGGAATCTGTAGCATAGACGGCATTAGAATAGGACGACCTAGAGCGCGCCATGGTCGATCGACTGGGCTTCCTGGTCGACCGACTGGCCTTGTGAGATATACTTCGTTTTAGATAATTTAATTTCTATGTTTGACGAATCGAGTGCACGCGACTAGTTGAATGCCTAGGATTTGACCAACCCAATAAAGATTGTCTTAACAAAACAAATAAAATGAAGTTTATAACGAACTTGATCAACTAGTAGTTGATCAAGAAGGACCACGGTATGGCCCACTTCGTCGGCTTCTGGCTACTAGAAGTAGCCTCAATGGTGCTCATGCTATCAGTTGCACCCTTCTTAGCTTCGACAGTCGGAGAGCTCAGCTGATCAACTTCTTCACCACCCCAATCAAAGGCTTCCTTGGAATCGTCATAATCTAAATCAGACCATCTCGCCTTGACTGGCTCATCTTCCACTTCCTCATCAGTCCTATAGCTTAGGCATCCAAGACCTCCTCTTTGAATGATAGGCTTTGTCGTGGCTGGAGTGACTTGCAGCTTGCTCTTCCCCAAACCAGCTCCAGCATTATTAGAAACAGACAAATCTTCCTCCAGTTTGCTCCCGGTCTGGGGCGGAGGGGTTACAACAGGAATAGAAATAGGCATATCGGGAAGTACAAAGTACGATTTCTTTTCAGAAACCGTATTACAAGTTACGGGCCACATGGGATCCTTTTTCTTAGCTGCTTTGGCAAAGACAATAGAATGCTTTCCCACTTTGAAAGTCAAGGTTCCTAGTCCGACATCTATAATCGCACCGGCAGGTGTGCGAAATGGCCTACCCAAAATAATGGGAATATGGTCATCCTCAGGCATGTCAAGGACAACAAAGTCAACAGGAAAGAAAAACTTCCCTATCTGGACGGGTATGTCCTCTAGGACTCCTATAGGCTCGACCGCAGATCGGTCAGCCATCTGAACTGTCATCTCAGTTATTGCAAATCTGGTCAATTTAAGCTTCCTAGCTAGACTCAGGGGCATGACACTTATGCTAGCTCCTAAGTCACATAATGCCTTTTCGAAAGAAAAGGTACCTATGTTGCAAGGAATCAAAAAACCCGGTCTTCTAACTTATGGGGCGCAGTGTGAGACAAGTAGGAGCAAGATTCTTTAGTTAACGCAACAGTGTGAACATGTTCAAGCGATTTTTTCTTTGACAACAACTGTTTCATAAATTTAGTGTATGCTGGCACTTGGTTAACTAACTCAAGGAAGGGTATCTGAACATTTAAGCTATGAATAACTTTCTCAAATTTACTAAAAGATACCTGTTCCTTCGTTGGCACGAGTCTCTCCGGATATGGGGCTGTAAGGAGTACCTTGGCTCTCTCCTCCAATTCACGCGCACCGGCATCCTTGGACTTAGGCTGAAAGTCCGTCACCTTCTCCTTGTTGAAGCTGGACCCCTCCTCAGACCGTCTCAAATGAGAACCATTGACCGTCATTGGATCGAACTTCGGAGCCGGGATCGACCCATCAAGACTCGGTTCCCCAAAATTTTCGGGACAGTGGTTCCCCGAAACAAGTGGTCTCGTAGGTTATTTGGCATTAAAGGACGAAATTCTTCAGCATCAACAACGATCTCAGTCGATCGACCACTCTCCTCTGTCGATCGACTGAGATGTACAGTTCCAGAAGCTCCTGTGACCCGTGAGTCAGTCGATCGACTAGGTACTTCAATCGATCGACTGAAATGCCTGGCATACGTCTTTTTCTTTGATTTGTTCATTGAAGCTTTCTCTTGACTTGTTTCCGGCTCATCTTTCTCAACAGCATCCTCAACCATCGCAGGACCATCAAGGGTGGACCCGCTCCTCAAAGTGATGGCATTTAGGGTCTCCTTTTGTTCGGGTTGAGTGGGTAAGTGTCCGGGAGCTCGAGTGTTACTTTTACTAGCCAGTTGAGCAATTTGGCTCTCTAGTAACTTCATCCCGACCTCTCTTGCTTGGGACTCCTTCAGCAACAAATTCTTTAGCTCGGAAAATTCAGAATTTTGTGATTGTTGCTGCTGCTGCACATAAGGAGGCTTTTGGTATTGCTGTTGCTTTTGATGAGGAGGCACATATGGCTGCTGCTGTGGCGGAGGTTGGGTTGGATTCAAAACATTCTGGCTTCTCCAACTCAAGTTTGGATGCGGTGGCTCGTAGTAGGTGTTTGTCTGCCTATAGTGTTGAAAGGCGGCCTGACAAGATTCAAAGGGACTAGGGCGTTTTTCGAGACATGGCCCTCAATTCCACACCTTTCACGCACGAAGGGACCGTCCGACACAGCATTGACTTGGTACATCCCACCCTTAGAAGCTCCTCCTAGCTCATACTTGTCAAACCTCGCAGTAAGAGCCTCAAGTGCAGCAACAGAGGAGGATTCAGCAGCTCTCCTCTGGTTCCCTCTCGAATTCCCATACTCGGCCTTGTGGGTAGCTAGATTGTCAATGATCTTCCACCCCTTGGTTGCTCCCAAATTTTCAGCGAATCTTCCATTGGCTGTAGCATCCAAAATAGCCCTCTGATCGTCGTACAACCCATTGTAGAAATTATTGCACAAACTCCACTTTTCGAACCCATGGTGCGGTATGGTTCGCACCAACTTCTTGAATCGGACCCATGCCTCGTGGAAATTCTCATCTGGCCCTTGTTTAAAGCCCGTGATTTGAGCTCTGATAGCGATCGTCCTTGAAGCAGAAAAGTACTTCTTGTAGAACGCCAATGCCAATGTATTCCAATCAGTGATCTCCTGAGCGGTCCGGTCCAAATCTCTATACCATTCCCTTGCAGCATCACGAAGGGAGAAGATGAACATGGTCTCCTTGATTTGGTCCTGGGTCACGCCAGCTGGTGGGGGAATGGAGCAGCAGTAGTCAATAAAGGTCTCCATATGCTTAGCTGCATCTTCATTTGCAGCTCCCCCAAACTGGTTTCTCTCAACCATAGTGATGTAGGCAGGCTTTGGTTCGAATTTCCTGGCATCTCCTGGTAACTCGAACCCCTTATATAAGTTATCGGCTGTCGGCTCAGAATAACTAGCTATACTTGCTTCCTCGGCCATGACTGGAATTTCCGGAGAAGTAACTGTCTCGGCTGAAGAAGTGGAAATGGGCGAAGATGGTGGATTATCTTCGAACAGTTAGTTCTCGTAATAGCTTGACAGAGTACTCAGCTCTTCCTCTGTCGGTAATACCCTTTGTGTTCGTCTCAACTCGCGCAAGGATCTTTCAAGCTCAGGGTTCAACGGTACTAGTTCACCACCCTGTGACCTGCGCATAAGAAGAAACTACAAAAAGAATATAAGAAAAGTTTAAGGAACGGATGTCCCTTAAACTAAGAAAGACTAAAAATGAAAACAACTAAAATCAGGACTATTGCCTCCCCGGCAACGGCGCCAAAATTTGATACCCGTCGTTGTGAGTACCAAAGATAAAATTTATAATCTCCTATTAAGACTAACCTAGGCTAGTGGTAACAGGGTCGAACCACAAGGAGGCAGTTGTAAACTTTAGTTGAATTATGTTCAGTCTGAGGTAACTATTGTGGGGGTCGAATTGAATTGGTCGACAGCTAAAAGTGAACAAAGATAACAAACTAAATAAACGATTTAAACAGATAAAAGAAGGGTACTAGGATGGTCGGGTCATTATAGCTTCGGCGGCAGCAAACTAAGTCGGTCTGAATCAAACACAGGTAAGGCGGGAAATATAGAGGTCCTCTCGGTCCACTCTTAACAAATAGCATCTCTCGATCTCGCTATAGGTCCCTAATGTCACTAATACTAACTTTCGTCCTGAAAAGTGACTAATGGTCCAAACTATACCTATCTTTCGATCTTAGCACAGTTTAGTCGATTTAATTGATGGTCTAATAACCTCCCCTACCTTTCGATCTAATGGGTCAGTCACGAAATAGGTATCTAACTGGTCGCATGCATTCGATTCGTTAAATACAAGATTAAAACAATTAAAACGAATATAAAACCCTACGAGGTCGATCGATCGATCGGCAATGTCAGTCGATCGACCAACACGCGAGACAGTCCTCTCTAATCTAATGCCGCCTATGCCATAAATCGCCTACATCCTAGCACTAAAGAATTAGCTACTCATGCTAAAGATGAAAACAACAATAAAACTCATAACGATTACTGAATTCATGCTTAAGGTAAATAACAACAATGACAATACGATAATTGGCTTTCGGGACACTAACTTAGCAAATCTATACTAATAATGAAAGTAAAGCAATAAATTGAAACTAGGGCAGAAGGAATACCGAGATTCAGAGGAACGATTAAGAACAAGAACAGAAAACCCAATGCTAACCGATGTCCCAAACCCTAATTACTCGAACAAAACAAAACTCAAAGAATCTTGATTGTGATAAAAACTTGGATAAAAACTTAGATACTCCAACTGATGGTTTTATGTTACGTTATATAGCAATCAACGTAACATCTTATTTCCTAAACCTAAACTTCACGGGCTTCAAGATTCGCGGTCTTTCAATTCACGTCTGGAATAGAAATCTGGTCGATCGACTGATAAGGCTGGTCGATCGATCGCTCCTCAAAGAAACAAAAGAGCTTCGAACCCGAGCATTGGTCGATCGACTGAAGGTGACGGTCGATCGACTGGATGAGCTGCTACTTGACTTCTTAAAACACGTGGACTTGTCTTTTGGGCCTTGGATTGCGCACCAAGTTCGTTCTTTAAGCAATTCCTTTACGTCATTTGCAATGCAGATTACTCGGGGACGGATTTGGCTTGATTTCCCGTTGAATTCTTCACATTTCTGCAATAATGTACAAAAACACGAAAGTAGAGGAAAATAGAGGAATAATGGCATATATTGCACATTTGAGCTCTGAAATGCGTGTAGAATAAAGTGTGAAACATCATATTTTAGACACGCATCAACCACATTCCAGATCACATCACACATTCCTACTCTTTCGCTTACTTCTATCGTATATAACCTTTCACGTTCTTCATTATCATCACATACACACCCTAACTCTATCAAAACTTCACCATACACGATCCTAATGCAACTATTCTGCCTATGTTAACTTCGACTGAGACTCAACCACAATCACTACTAGCATAACCACCCTACACATTGAACACATATTTCCCGACTCCACATTCCCATACTCAGTGACTGGCTTAAGCACAATGGGGCCAAGATTTCGAAATGAGGGCGCCTACTCACCCAAAATCTAGCATAAGCTGGGGCTCCCAATATACATACACCAGGTTCATTTTATTAGACTTACTACGTTCATTAGGTTCGTTTGTTACAGGTTCCAGAATCGTTGCTCTGATACCACTTTGTGACACCCCCATATACGAAGGAGTCTTACTAAGACCTTCCCTAGCATATAAGGACATTACCACCTCGGTTGCCCGAGGCAAGTAATCATCAAAGGTCAATAAAAGAACATTTATAATAGTTTTTACAAGTGATACAACCAACTACTGTTACAAAAGGTACATCTTGTCAAATTCTATAGACTACATCTAGCTTTAATCGTGAGGATTCATCCCGCCAAGACTCCAGCTACCATCCAAGACAACACCTGCTAAGACAGACTGCTCACCATAAGGGATCACAGCAGACACAACAGAAACAAACAGAAGACAAACCTCACAAGGACAGTAACTGAGGTGAGACACAACATCAACTATTAGTATACTACAAACACAACCAGGCACACACACCAGATACAACCACTCCAACCAATCACCGTCACCGACTTTCCACTAGACTAGTCCTGCCAGTGGGGGACCGCAGCCGTTCCCACCTAAGCCTCGCTCATCATACCGAGCGATAACCCTGTCCTATTAATGTGCACATCCCCTCCCGTGGTGGGTTCCACGGAGGGCGAAACTAGGGCGTGAAGCCACTGCCGCAAGTGACTCCACTCAGCCGAGGACGCACCTCGAGAACCACAGACAATTAGTCACAAGCAGCTATATCACAACAACGACAACAACAACAACCACAACAACGACAACAACAATCAACAACAACACCCGACACTCTAACAACCAACAGGGACTGAGTAGGCGAACCTACCTTTAACAAAAAGCAGCGATTCCTCGTCCATTCACATAACATCGACCAAGCAAGTAAAACCCCTATATAAAACAGTAAAACCACCTATTACTATCACCACAAGCCTATAAGAATCAACAAAGACAAAGATGATGACGATGACATACCTACGCATCTCACAACGGCGTTAAGACCGCCACCCGACTCAAGCAATCCACTCTTATGGCATAAATGCCCTTGAAGGCTCCCATAGGATGTTCTATGGTGAAGAGAAGAGGAAGAGACGACATCTAGGTTTTGGGAAAGAGGCGGAAATGATTTGCGGTTTTAACAAAACACGATTATAAACCCCCGTTGAAAAGACGCTACTCGATCGAGTAACCCACTTACTCGATCGAGTGGCCTCTACTCGATCGAGTACCCAAGCTACTCGATCGAGTAGCCTCTACTATATCGAGTACCACTCACTTCTAAAGGCAATCAAGGCACAAGGTAACTCCGGCACGCATCACTAAGGACTATTGCCTGCCCCCAAAGGTCGGTCAACGTTGGTCAACGGGTCCCTAAAAGAGCGGGTATTACACTGAAGGTGAGCCCTTGATCAGGTGGATAGTGCCATGGTGGCATCTCAGATCAGTAACTGGAGTATCATCCCTGGATCTGACGCGGTCCGTTTGCGTTCCCGGCTTGGAATTCATGGTCCATACTTTTCCGAAGAGATTGATGAGGCAAGTGGGCTTAAGACAGAAAATCCTGAAGCTAGATACTGTCCCTCAAATTGCCTTGGCACATACTATAGGATCTTGTCAGGAGTGGGCTATTCGTTGGGCCCAGAGGAACATGTGGTTCATACCCGTCCCGGTTGGCTCATTATGGGTACCTGATTTATATCTGCAATGGAGAAAAGCTAGTACTCATGAGGAACGTGAGAAGCTAAGGAAGCACGAGCCTGTTGACTGCAAGATTCATGAAGTGGCGAAGGAGAACCAAAGGTACTTGACTAAAGAGGAAGAAGAAGCCGGATATCGGGTTGTTCGTCCATCGAAGAAACCAAAGAATGCTCCTGTCGAGAAGATGGTGGTGGATCGAAATGGAAATGCTAGACCGCGAGAACGACCGTTGGTGATTAGGTTGGAAATAACGCAAGAGCGCCCCGCTCGTGGTTGAGACAAGAAATATGACAAGGGTGACAAAGGCAAAGGGAATATGGAAGGATAGCCTTAGTAATTTATACTAGTATTATTAATTATTATTTAAGTTGTAATAAATGGCGGGGTTTTTAGAATCTAGCCTAGCATTTTAAAATTCCAGCATTTAAAATTTATATGTATGTGGCATATTATTATTACTTATTTATGGAATAACGAATAAAAGATTTTATTAGTTAAGAAACTGTCATGAATTTCCTTTATTTATTCTTGTTGAATTTCAAATGCAAATACAAATGTCCTTCTATTTACATCTTAAAAATGACAAGTTGTATCCGGTGAAGGATTGCCTACGTATTCATTAGAAAAAATGAAATCAAACCCTGTGCGTAGTTCGAGAAATGTAAAAGAATAAATGTTCGAAGCAAGAGCTTGTAGTGAACTTTAGAAAATAAACATGTGCTTTACTTACTCCTAAGGAAGTTCAATTTAATTTATTTGATGATATGAGGATGTCGAAATGTTAAAACGCAAGAGCGAAATGTCACGAGTTTTTAGCTGGCAAGGGGCCGATTTTATTTCATGTCACATGAGCGGCACGTGTTTTTATTTGTTATTTTTTTATTTTATTTTTTCTGAGGGTAGTACCATTTCAATTGGTCTTGGTTGATGGGGTTAGAAAACTCATTCTCGTCTAGGTCTGTTATCTTAACCGCACCCCCTGAAAGTATTGACTTGACTAAGAATGGTCCTGCCCCATTAGGCTTAAACTTTCCTCGTGGATCGACAGGTAAGAGAGCTCTGACTGACTTAAGTACTATATCTCCTTACTTGATATTTCGGGGTTTGACCCTTTTGTTAAAGGCCCATTTGATACGTGCTTGATATGTCTGCACATTATGCAATGCACGTAGCCATCGTTCATCCAAGAGGACGAGTTCGTCATACCTATCTCTTTTCCAATCAGCTTATGGGATTTGACTTTCGAGTAAGATGCGTTGAGATGGGATCTCTAGCTCCACTGGTTGTACAGCTTCCATGCCGTAAGTGAAATAGAAAGGAGTGGCTCCAGTGGGCGTCCTTACCGATGTGCGATATCCCCATAATGCAAAGGGTATTTTGCTAGGCCAATCGCGATAATTGTCGATCATTTTCTTGAGGATTGTGACGAAATTCTTGTTAGCTGCCTCCACCGCGCCATTAGTTTGAGGTCTGTATGGCAAGGAATGGTGATGCTTGATCTTATATTTGGCTAACAATTTTGCAGCTTTGGCCTGGAAATGTGATCCATTGTCACTAATGATTTTATGTGGGCAACCATATCGACAGATGAGATTGGTTTGTTTGAAATTTGCCACATGTTTGGCTGTCAGGTTGGTGTAAGATGCTGCTTCGACCCATTTGGTGAAATAGTCGATAGCTACTAAGATGAAACAATGGCCTCCTGTTCCAGCTGGAGTGATCTTCGCGATGATTGTTAGGTTCATATACCTATTATCAGACTCTTCTAATAGTGAACTAATTAACTTTTTAATATGTGTTCTTTAAATCTAGTGCATGCATAACTAAATAAGAGATTAAATAAGAAAAACAATGTCCCTTACATTGTTAAGTGGCTCGAAATAAGGGCACAAATAAGGTCACCTTCCTTATTTGTTCTCGAGCTTAAATATGGTGGATGATCCTCCAAAAATCCCAATGTAGAGATCCTCCTTTGATTGCACCCAAGACAAATCCCTTAAAATAATATACTAATTAACTAGATTAGTGTATTATTGTGCCTTAAAACGGATTCTAATATTATCACTATTACTACACTAGTAATCTAATATTTTGATGATATTAGATGAACAACTTCTTGTTTCTAAAAACTTGTTTTAGAGAGAGGTGGAGAGAATATGTGAATGAATGCATATGAATTGAGTAAGTGGAAAAAATAAGAACCAAAACTACTCTTAAAAGAGTAGTATGGCCGGGTAGTATAAGGCCAAGGAGGGCATCTTGATTTTTCTTTTACTCTTATCAAAATGTAGGTGTGTAAGAATAGGTAGAGTAGGTTTGATTAATTTATTCTTATCACATAAAATAAATCACCCATTAATACCTACCACCCCTCCATTTTTTCGGTCATTAGTGTAAAAAGGACCTCCATTTTATTTTGTCAATTTGTCACTTGTCACACAATATGTCACATGTAGTATGTTACATGTTATTAATTAATTTAATGCATATTTATCAAATAAATATCATTTTATAAATTAATTAAATTATATACAACAAATTGACTAGTGATCCTTGATCATATAAATAAAATGGGTCAATTAATTATAATTCACAACATATTGTAATTATAATTAACCATTCATTATTATCTCAATTGTTTCACAAACAATAATCAATTTTAGTAATAAAGTATTTTAATTACTAAAATAAATCTTATTTAATCAAATTACAATAAGATGTAAATATTCTCTCTCACAATTTAATTGTTCAATTTTAAGGAATTGATTAACTTGTATCATCATACAATTAATCAATTTGTCTATTAAGGGAATTGTCTTTTAGGTGTGACCTTAAGGGTTCAACTGATCACCACCGTCAAAAGACAGTAATGTCTAACTCTAGTTAGCTGATCATTACTGATCAATGTTGATCAGTTGACTATATAAATGAATCATCCCTTACGTATTCTTAATATGAAATTTAAACATGTGAGGACACATATTTCAACAATCTCCCACTTGTCCGAGACAACTATGCGTCACCAATTCTCTTGTCCTATTACAATCTCCCACTCAATGCAAGGTGTCTCGCATGTCATACTTGCATTTGATCATATCATGAGTGGTTTCCTCGATTTGGAGAGTAACTTTCTGACCAGAATTATATACCGTAGATACCTTCCGAGCGTGGCCACGCATTTTCAGTTCACTACTCCTCGAGTGGCTTTGAGATTTCAAATAACCCTGACAAGGGGGTGGACAAATCCTATCGCACTATTCCTTTCGTTTAGCCACAGTTCATCATAACCCAAAATGTACTCATTTGACTTCAGTTACGATAGTCGTAGAGCATAAATCAAAGCCAATCAAAAATTTGTGCCAACTTGGGCGAATAGTCTCTAGTCAAAAGAATTGACTCATAAGAATACTATAGTAGCTCTTGCCACGACCAGGCTATATGAATTAATAGAACTCTATAAGCGGTCACTGCCCGACAGAGTGTCCCATTCAGTCTGCCTATGTGATCGACTAGTCATCCCATATGACTCTATGTCACTTGAACTTGCCATCAATCGCATCACACTCTAGTTACTTCGAGACGTCACCTCTTTCAAGTAACCCGGGGCGTATACTATGTCAATCCAGTTCACTTTAATGGGGTTCAATTTGTATCAACAACCCATTTGGATATAACAAAGTAATGGGTAATTTTAATAAAACTCAAACGATAAATGCGATTATCATATATGAATAGTCAATACACTATTACTACTTCATATCTTATAATCTATAGTGTACCTTTTACACTAGTTGAAATGCAATAAAAGCTTGGCAAGTGGATATACCATATATCCATATATTCCAACTTTATTAATTGTTATTTCCTTCTATTCAATGTTATTTCTAATAACATGAATTTATCTAAGTATATGTCTAGTCTTCTTACCAGACTCGAGCTCTTTAACTTGAAAGATGCTCCCACTGTTATCACATAACTTGTGATAAAGTCTTTGGTAGATGAATCTACTCTCATTCCATACGTTGACCATTTTATCACAATTTACTTAGATTCCTTTTGTAGAATTTGCAATGTACGAAACTAAAACACTTTTATAGTGTAACACCCCCTCATACCAATGTACCTTACCAAGGACTACCCCAGCATGAAAGACTGTTACCATCTCGGTTTCCCGAGGTTAGCATATCAAAGTTACCAATTCCAAACAACCTTTATTAAAGTATAAAGAGTTAGTGATTACATGTTTCCAAAACCAAACCAAAGTATAACTGTGAAAGGTTTAACAACTACAAAGAATGCAAGCTAAGTCTCTTAACGGCGGATGCTAGACTCCAGTGATGACTCCCCATGACCGTCCCATAGCTAAACATTTGCATTACCTGTCATAATCTGCTCACCATCCCCGAATGGATCACCGCAGGTTTTACAAAACAACAACAACGGGGTCAGTACCGTTCAATCAAGATAAGACAAACAAATATTGTAACCGGCTGATCATCCTCCATCCCCAGTCTCCCGATCTCACACAGTAACCGACTACACACCAAAGTGTGTAGCCCTGCCAGATTACCCATCGCAACAGGTAATCCTCGCCGCCGATGGGTGACCGCAGCCCATCCCCACCTAGTCCAGCTCATCAACGAGCGACTAACAATCCTTGTCCCTTAATGTGCACATCCCCTCCCGTGACGGGTTCCACGGAGGGCGAACTAGGGTGTGAAGCCACTCTCATAAGTGACTCCACCACAATCACACACACAACATCACAGCTGTCATAACACCACAACCGTCACAACACAACCACACCAACTCCGTCAGCACAACAACCAACCTCCGATGAACAGCAGATAACAAAAATTATAAAACATATGCAATCTCAATCAATTAACAGTACTGAGTAGGAGAAACCCTACCTTTTCGCAATCCGCTATGCTGCAATCAATCATACAATATGCATAACAATTACCACATCGTCACCTACAACAATGATAATCAACAATCACATAACGCAAACACTATATGCAAAACCCCATTTCCCCCAAATTCATAATCAAAGACAAACCCTAGAATAATCATCAACAAACATGGGGATAAAGACTTACCGACGGAGGAATAAAGGATCGAATGCGATTGCTACGATTATCCACACACACAGAGGAGAGATTCAGAGTGATTAGAGCGTCGTACGATGATTAGGTTTTATAAATTATGTTTAGGAAACTGTTTAACACAATATATATCGTTCTAATTACTTCCGAATCAAACCGCTGAAATATTACTCGCCAGACCGGATACTCGGTCGAGTATAGAGTATAATCGGCCGAGTATCCTCTACTCGATCGAGTATTCATCATACTCGGACGAGTATTCCTCGGCAGAAGCTAAACAGAACATACACTTAGCACTACTCGGCCGAGTAGGCTCTACTCGGTCGAGTACTTAGCTTAATAAAATCCGTAGTAATACAGTCTTTCCCCTTAAAAAGAACTTCGTCCCCGAAGTTCCAACCCAACCTATAACACATGGACACCTAACACTAACTCCACCAACCACGCTACTAGATAACAAATCCTCTCGATATAAACTCCATAATATTATCGAATAACCACAATATAATGTTGCCAACCTTGTCTCACTTCCGTAACACTCACTAGCAACTCAATACCAAGACAATCCACAAAATAAGATCAACCATCAAAACGGAATGTTACATTCTACCATCCTTAAAACGAACTTCGTTCTCGAAGTTTACTCACACACATAAACATCCTCACACAATTCGTTTCTCTCACTCATAAACATCATACTACTTGATGTGACCATAATTGGCGCATATTTAGCCCCCGAATTACCATTGTTTCCATGCTTTTTAATGCCTATTTGGGTCATTTCTTATCTTTAGTTCTTTGTTTTGCATATTCTTTGAGATTTTGATCCCTTGGTAGGAAAGGAGTAAGAATCTTGCATTTTCATGGCAAAACGAGGCTAAATTGATCGTATTCAATGACCAAGCATCAAGGAGAGACAAGACTAGAAGGCCTTTGTACATAGCATAGTAGAAGAGCATTGTTGAGAAAAGGATCCTTGAGTCCCCAAGGAAATCCCCAAGGAATTCATGAAGAAAAGGGAAGAAAAGAAGAAGAATTGACGCTGCCAGACAATCCGAACGGATTGTATACAATCCGCCCGTCCGTCCAGCCCAATCCGAGCGTCCCTCAAAGGAATCCGCTCGGATTCCCCCTCGCCAATCCGAGCGTCTTGCCCAAGGATCCGCTCGGATTCTCCAGCCCAGATCCGGCCGTCCCGACTCCCATCCGCACGGATTTTAGTACAGCACGTTTTCATTCTTCAAGCTACGATTAGGGAAGCCCTTCTCTCAGAAAATACCGGAGTCTCCTTGCTCAACTTAAAAAGTGTAATTACTAGTTTAGCCCTTAGTTAACCCTAATGCATCCTCCCTAATTTTCACTATAAATACCCCATTAGTCTAATTAGAGGAGCATGTTCTTATTATCAATAATTAGTGTAGTTAATATCAATCAAATCTCTCTTCAATATTGTAATCAAGTATTAATCAAGTTTTAATCCAAGTTTTAGTTCTTTAATCTCTCTCTTGTTCTTACTTTATTTTGGGTAATTGAAGATTATTTGGGTTATTATTGGGAGATTGACAACCTCTCAATCTAGGATTCAAGTACTTCTATTATTCTTGCTTTATTATTGGAATCATTAGTAGGTATAATCTCTTAATCCCATTTTAATTATTGCTAATTACTTTCATTTATTCATCATGTTTCATTATGTTAGTATGATTGACAACCCTTCTAGCATGATCAATATGATAATGAGTGAGTAGTCTCTTAGCTAGGGTTTAATGGGTGATTAGGGAAACCAACATGGGGAATGATTCATGCTTAAATTAATATGCTTTCATATCTTATTTGCTTGCTTGTTTTGATCTTAATACATGCACATGTTATATTTGATGAAATGCTAAGCCTATGAATCCTTGCATTTACTATCATCTTCTATCCCTTCAACTTGACTTGTAAGACATAACCCAACTCGAGTCTTGTTAGACCATGCATGTGTTGAGTAGGAAAGATTAAGTCGACTTGTAGGTGTTGTACAATCTAATCGATTCGGCTCCGGGACCCAAACTTTCCTAGGATTGTAAGATATAACCCAACTCAATCCATCACAACAATAATTGCTTGCCTATAATTTGAGAACATGTTTGTATGATCATATCCCATGAATCCCCTATGAACCCATGACACCCTAGTGCTTTTAATCAATTGTTTACACCCCTTATTTTATTTACCTTGCTAGTTTATTTTCATTGCTATTTTAGTTTAGTAACCTTCTACATCAACCCAATTTGTGACACCCCTAGACACTACTAGTTACAATAGAATTCTCATTTCAATACTCGTCCCTTGGGATCCGACCTTTACTTGCCTCTTTACTAATTGTAGAGTTGTTTGTGAAGTATAAATTGTGTTTTGTATCGACCATTGACCAACGACCACATATGCTTAATTGTGAACACGAAATGGCCTCGATCAAAAATGGCGCCGTTGTTCTGGGACGGTGTTTAATTGATTTAAGATTTCTTTTATTGTTATTAGTTGTGTCTTTTTCACCTTGGGGAAGTAAAACTCCTCAAGGTTTGTTCTAATTGTTTTCGAGTTGTTTGATATTTTGCATGTCTAGAAGGTTACAAAGAGATTTGTTACCTTTTGACCGTGAAATCGAAAGAACCTTGACGAATAATAGGAGACTTGTTAGGAGGAATTTGGGAGGTGTTGGTGAAGTTGTTCAACCCACTAGTGAGTTTGTCAATCCTTTCGCAATAGAAGGAGAAGAGAACCCATTAAACAATACCACACAAAATCCACCTACAATGCCTAAATTCTCGTCACACTCTATACCTACCGAGGAGGATCTACCAAATGGTACTCCTACCCCGCAACATCTCACCGGTAATTTTATTGCCAAGTGCGCCTTCATTCAACTAGTTGAGAGGAGCCAATTCGGGGGAATGCCTAGTGAGGACCCTCATTCTCATATGGAAACCTTTTGCGATTATTGTGAAGCTATCTCTCAAACGGGCGTGACTCAAGACCAAATAAGATGGGTCTTATTTCCTTTTTCGTTAATCGGCACCGCAAAGCAATGGTTGAAGGGCCTTGATAAGGCCACCCTTGGAATAGATTCTTGGAAGAAGTTAGCTCTAGCTTTCTACAAAAAATTCTACCCACCGGAAAAGAGTAACATGCTAAGAGCTCAAATTACGGGTTTTAAGCAAAGGGATGAAGAATCTTTGTATGAAGCTTGGGAGCGGTTCAAAGGTATTTGTCGCTCATGTCCTCACCATGGACTTAGCGAATGGTTTTTAGTGCAACAATTTTGGAATGGTTTATATGAAGATTCAAGGAACATTCTCAATATGGGATCAAATGGAATGTTCACCGAAGTTGATGACAATCAAACATGGAACAAGATTGAGGAAATGGCGGTCCATAATTCACAATATAGTAGACCTCGCAAGGCTACTAGAGGAGGAAAGTATGAAGTGGACTCCGTTACTCAATTGGGTGCTCAACTTAGTGCTCACATTGACACAATCAACTTGAAGTTTGAACAAGCTATGGCTAGACTTGAGGAAAACTCAAAATCATCAAAGCATCATGTCAATGCCATGACGGCATCCTCATCAATCCCAAGTGGGATATGTGAGAATTGTGGAACCTTGGGTCATGACTCAAGTGAGTGTAGGGGAACAACCGAACAAGTTAATGCTTTCCAAGCTTACAAAAGTGGTACCCCTTATTCAAATTTTTACAATGAAAACACCAAGTTTCATCCAAATCTCTTATACAAAAGCCAAAATGTTCAAAACCCTCAAACAACATACACTCCACCACCCATGAGAAATCAAAATCAAAGACCCTTTTACAATCAAAACCAAGGCTACCAAAATCAAAATCCATACAATCACCAAAATGACCAAGGTTTTGATGTCCAAAAAGCGGTCCTCCAAATGCAAAAGAATCAACAAGAATTTTTCACTCAAATGCAAAAGGATAGCCAAGCAAAAGACACCACCATCAACAACATTCTAGCTCACACCAAGATGTTGGAAACACAATTGACCCAACTAGCATCTTCAAGCTCACAAAGACAAAAGGGGCAATTACCACCTCAAAGTAATCCCCCTAGACATGAAACGGTTAGTGCCATTCACTTGAGAAGTGGTACAAGATATGAGGCACCGAAGAAGCAAGTTGAGGATGAAGTTGTGAAAGCTAGTGAGAATGAAGTTGTGGTGCAAAGCCCCAAAGAAGGGGAATCATCAAAGGAAGAAAGTTCAAAGAAAAATGAAGACAAAGCCAAAGAGAAGGAGCCCATTGTGATTAGACTTCCTTTTCCAAGTTGTCAAGCCAAGCCCAAATTTGATGATCAACTTGGAAAGTTCATGGAAATTGTGAAGAACTTAGAAGTCTCAATTCCTTTCACGGAATTAATCAATCACGTTCCGGCCTATGCAAAGTACATGAAAGATATCCTCACAAAGAAGAAGTCGATCCGGAAACTTGAGACTATCGCCTTCACTAAGGTGAGTAGTGCAATACTTCAAGGGAGTTCACCTCCAAAGTTAAAGGATCCGGGAAGCTTCTCAATACCGTGTACCATTGGCGACACGACGATCAACAAAGCCTTATGTGATCTAGGGGCTAGTGTGAGTGTCATGCCGTACTCGGTGAGTAAAAGGTTGGGAATGGGAGAGCTTAAATGCACCAATATCACTCTTCAAATGGCCGATAGATCGACGAAGACACCATTAGGGATATGGGAAGATGTCCCCGTGCGAATTGGGAAGTTTTTCATCCCGGTGGACTTTGTTATTGTTGATATGGAGGAAGATTCCAACATTCCAATCATCTTAGGAAGACCTTTCCTACACACCGCGGGTGCGGTGATTGATGTGAAACATGGAGAGCTCACTCTAGAAGTGGGAGATGAAAGCATAACTTTTATTCTTGACAAGACCATGAGAGCTCCTCGTTTGCATGAGCCATGTTTCATGATTGACCATTATAGCCGAAAAGATGAAAGGAAGAAATCGGAAGTCCAATGGAGGAAGAAAATTGAAGATGCTCCATTCAAAGAGCAAGTGAATTGTGACAAGGAGAGCTTGCAAAGCTCATCAAAATCAACCAAGGAAGAAGATGATGGCCTCATTTGTAACACCCCCATACTCCATGTGCCTTACCAGGACCACTCAGGTATAAGGGCACTACCATCTCGGTTGCCCGAGGCAATGAATATCATAAAACAATAAAGAAACGTACTTTTAAAGTAATTATAGTTTAAGTGATTACATGTTCAAAACCAAAACTAATAAAAGAAATTACAAGGTTCTCAAACGGTCTACAGCTAAAACTATCAAAGCTACTAGACATCGTCGACACAAATGAAGACTTCTAACGCCACGTGATGACTCATCCTGACTATCCCATACGCGTCATATCATACCGCTCAATAATCGCTCACCACCCCGAATGGATCACCACGTTTTTAAAACATTTAAACGGGGTCGACTAATCACACAATTCAATACATATAACAACAATAAGATAAACAGACAAATTTGAATCACACACACACACACACACACCACCAACCAATTCCCATCATCTCAATCCCGATCCCCACCGGACCCACCACGCCATGGGGGACCGCAGCCGTTCCCACCTAAGCCCCGCTCATCATACCGAGCGATAACCCTGTCCATTAATGTGCACATCCCCTTCCGTGGCGGGTTCCACGAAGGGCGAAACTAGGGCGTGAAGTCACTCCCGCAAGTGACCCCACTCACCGAGAACGCATCTCGAGAACCATCAACAAGAATCACAACCACAAACACAAGACAATCATTATATCAAACAATCAAATACAAAGACATCACCAATATCCCATTATGGGACTAATACGAGTAGGAAATCCTACCTGATATGCACACAATCGACGGTCTCTCTACCTTGAGTCAAAAAGCCTCTTCTATGAACCCTCCTCCTATCATACAACACATAAGGGCTACCAAATCACATACTACACATAAAACCCCCAAATCTCTAAATTAGGGTTTAACCAAAACAAAGGAAAGACAATAAAAAGGGTACGTAGATCTTACCCTCGACGCAAGGAATTCAACGGTATGAACAACGACAAGAACTCGACCGTCGAACTCCGGAATTGCTAAGAATGCGATTAAGAAGATGAACTTGTTTGCTTTCTCTCTTAAACAGGAATTTAGGTTTTGTAAAAGTGATTTAGAATAATGACGGTGAAGCTTAAATACCTTAATCGCATAATTAACAAAACCCGAGAAAACTCCCCGTAAAACCGGCTACTCGATCGAGTACCCAAGGTACTCGATCGAGTACCCTTACTCGATCGAGTGCCCCACCACTCGATCGAGTACCCAACAGTCGAAACTATTTTATAACGCAACACACCCTTACTCGACAGAGTAAGGTCTACTCGATAGAGTACCCAAAGACTCATAAATACGGAGTATTACAGTCTTCCCTCCTTAAAAAGAACTTCGTCCCCGAAGTTCAACCCATACATAAAAACAACCATACTGACTCGACCAAGACACAACAACTTAGCTAAGGACTCAAGAACTCGACCGAACATAGAACATGAACTCTTAACACCCACTCCACCAACTATGTTTACTTTCACAACATGACTCACTATATCGTATCTACCCCATATATATCTCTCACGACACCAATCCATACATAACCAACTGCCATCCCCTAATGCTGCTAGCTCCATAATATCATCAACTATCAAATCCAATACCAAGACACTCATAGACATCAAACGGAATGTTACATTCTACCACCCTTAAAAGGAACTTCGTCCTCGAAGTTTACTCACACTCGTAACCTCATCATCCAACTGTCAACACTAGCGAAATATTCTCACACTCCTAAACATCACGCTACTACAAGCACGGTCATGACCTTTAATAAAATCACCCACAACACGAATCGAACTTTTATTCTACATCAAGACTCAACTTCCGAATATATTACCATATGTACAACCATCAAAATCTGTTTTATCGCATCCTACTCCTCTTAAGACAAAGGTTACGTCCTCGTAACTCACTAATACCAAACCATATCTATATCTCATTACCCTCTGTACCACCACATGTCAACGATAACCGTCTATAAACCAAACACTCACCATTCTTATATCCAAGGCTCCCATACATAAACATTTCCCATTCCTCAACTCATTCGGCATAGCCCCTAACCTATACCATAAACTCGTAGCAAATCACCATACCCACTCTTCATCCTTACTGCCAAACAACATACCTCTCTATGTAAGGCACTTATCTCCCAGAAGCATAACTCACGATCCGCACTCGTTACGTACACGCACACTAGATCCTCAAGTTCTTTCTTTCATTACCGCAAAATTCATACACAACTTAACATGACACTAATTCCCCCAACACCCTACACTCTGTCTCAACAAAAGATTATGAACTACCTGCCGCTTTCAGATCATTACAACACATGTTCCACGAATCATTTTCCATTACCATGTCTACCGATGTCTCATCTCGAAAACAAGATCAAAATTATCAGAACAACCTCTCACAACCGTGTCCCATCAACAGAATATCACTATCCCATGACAACAACGAAAACATATACAACTCTATTTCATATCATACTCTACCTCATTCCCAACTTAACTCGGGTAAAGAAAGCATCAATAAACAAGATAATCGTCTATCTCGCACAAATCAAACTCGCAGGGAGCAACATCAAACAAAACAACAATCTATGTATAATCGTATGTACTTTCAAACTCGAATCATAATCATCCCGTCTACTCCACCACAACCGGTGACGGCATCTCAACACCGCCACCAACAGCCACACCGTAGTGCGAAAATACCCGCATCACAGCACTACGTACCGTGCCCGGATCACCCGAGGCACCATAACCGCACCGATAGACATCACAACTGCATACAATTCCCATAAATACTGACTCAGCATAACTTCTCAGACAAGAAAAACTTACTCAAATCCACTTTATTAAACCACCACGCTACATATTATATGGATAAACAGATAAGCATCTCATGAACATCATCTCTACCGTTTAGTGTTATCAATACACATAAAATTATAACTAGCCATGTCAAATCAATCAAGTTATTACCTTTTTGGATATCATTCAATTAACTTACCGTGTCCAACATATATATTACAGAACATTCATAAAACAACTTTATAATTATCACACCATACCACTTCTTGTGAGGTCAGAACCTCACACAAACATTTACACATATCATAGACCCGTAATCACAACCAACTAGTCAATCCTGACCACGTAAGTTACCACTCGAAAAAGGTTACCTGCCGCCCGAGTTTAACTTATGTGCCCCTCATAACATATTCCCCCATTCGCACAACCATCACTTCCTGCCAAATATAACCATACCTTCACTATTCAACTAATAGCGTCCGCCTCATCTAACCACATCTTATGCCCTCTCACAATCATACACAACAATCACCCTACCAAATCAACTTCTTTAGAATTGCTACCTTTCTAATATACCATCACTCTTAACCATTAGTGATAACACCACAATGCCACCGCTGCTCGTATATCAAATCTCTTACACTCATATCAAAATAACATGGTTTTTCTCCTATTTTTGGTTAACATTGCAAATAACGAACATCAAACCCATCCACAAAATTACCTCAACATTATTCCCAATGCTATCTTATTTGTATTGTCATCCAACTCTCCACCAAATATCTCGTATCGTGCCAATACTCCACCAACTTCTTACTCCCTTAATTCCTCGAAACTCATTACCAATCATGTTGTCCTGAAACTCCTATATAACCTTTAGCTAACATCCTCGTGATACTATCACACCTTTCGATGATTCCTTACCTTTATATCACATAGCTCCGGTGAACATTTTCCTCAGCTTACTTTTATCCTTCTTTTCTCTTTACACTCAATAATACCAATTAATAGTCCAACTCCTTATTCCTTCTAGCTAACTCTTTAGAAATCCGGTTACCCCTTTGTCGCTCCAAAGCTCGAATTCCATTATTTTCTACCGACATCATCTCACTCTTTCTTACCATGGATCTTCTCTTATTATGCTATCACTCATACTTGCCACTAATCTATCCATAGCACCAACGTTTAATGTTCAAACAGTTTGCATCTCCTTTTTACATCTCTAGAAATCAGAATTCATTTAATACCGTTAATTACCCAAGGAAATCACACGTAGTTTCATCTTTTAATAAACCAAACCTCCCAAACTCACTCACTGTCTACAAATACACCTCGCGACATGTCTCCACAAAGTTCACTATATATTACTCTTCTTAACCCCTTTTAAACGAACTTTCACTACATATATCCATAACCCACACGACTCCTAACCATTTCCCTCCATAACTCTTTACACATCTCAAGCTGCCACTATCCACATCCTTACTTTCAATCTTTTTATTCTCACGTTCATTATACTCACATCATCCCTTGCCCATATTCACTTACTTTTACATTACTCAACACACAATCATATCACTCATCCCGTCTCGCAAAACGTGCGCCATGCCTCAATAAACTATACCAATCTTCTTTTTCTTTTTCCACCATCTATCATAATTATATATAACTCATGTCCTCCCCACCGAACTCATACTCATCATAATGCCACTCTTTACATCATAAGATTGGGTAACTTACGCTTCAGGACCAACACATACGTAAAACAATGCATAAAGAAGTAATACAACACCTTTAAATTAAACATAATATGCAACGAATGTCAAAAGATAAACATATGACCCGAAACACGCATATGACCTGCACAGACCCCACTCGATCGAGTACCAGAACCTACTCGATCGAGTTGAGGCTACTCGATCGAGTGCCCAACATGCTCGATCGAGTGCCCCGACTCTTAACCCAAACAGACCTTCTGATCTCTGACTTACTCGACCGATTAGCCCGGCTACTAGATCGAGTGACCCCATACTCGATCGAGTGCCCGAGGTACTCGATCGAGTGCCCAAAAACACGATTCTGGTCAAAAATAACGACAAATACCCACTCGATCGAATCAAACCCACTCGATCGCGTCATGCATTCGTGAATACTACCCGAACGTTATCTCACATACCCTAACGTACTATGCATTCATTATTATTTCAACATTATGATTACAACTACGCATTCAAATCTGCGCGACTCCTCATACAATCAACAAAATAATCTACTTCGTGTTATCAAGTGCCATGTTATAAACATCCATCATGCTTTTCATCCAATTCGTTATATAAAACACATATCATTGAACCTCTATTCTTCATGTTACTACTTACCAAAAGCCAAGCATTACCATCTATCATGCTCATATGTCATTCAACTTTCAATCATGTATTACCCGCATGTTTTAAATTTTCATAACTTTTCATAACACAAACCACACCCATACACTACAAATCCTATTTCCCATGTTGCTAATACAACAATATTACAAATCCACTTCATCACATAAACACTTCCATAATCAAGAAATTCATATCCTTACGAAATTACCACTTCATCTTTTCCAATCAATGCATCTAGTTGAATCACATACTTCATCTAACAAGCGCATATGATACGCTAGTAGACAATTATACGAACTTAATATATAGCTTTTCGCAAACAAAACTACGAAAACAAATCTTATCACACCCCCTAACCACATGTTATTAGGATTGCCTCATTATAAATCATTCGTCCTGCAACATCATTATTCATCACACATCGTCATATACGAACTACTTTCTTTTCCTACCACATCATTCATCATTCTCATATACCTTTCCAACGATTCCAACCAACATGTAAACCAACTATCATGCAACATGCTTTCGACAAACCATATACAGCACAATTAACATACACGTCGCACATATACACACGGACTCCACGTTCCCATACCATGTGACTGGCTTAAGTATCATGGGGCCAAGATTTTGAAATGAGGGCGCCTACTCACCCAAAACCTAGCATCAGCCGGGGCTCCCATTACACATACACTAGGTTCATTTTATTAGACTCCCTATGTTCATTTGTTACAGGTTCCAAAATCGTCGCTCTGATACCATTTGTAACACCCCCATACTCCAAGTGCCTTACCAGGACCACTCAGGTATAAGGGCACTACCATCTCGGTTGCCCGAGGCAATGAATATCATAAAACAATAAAGAAACGTACTTTTAAAGTAATTATAGTTTAAGTGATTACATGTTCAAAACCAAAACTAATAAAAGAAATTACAAGGTTCTCAAACGGTCTACAGCTAAAACTATCAAAGCTACTAGACATCGTCTGACACAGCGGAAGACTTCTAACTGCCACGTGATGACTCATCCCAGCTATCCCATACGCGTCATATCATACCTGCTCAATAACTGCTCACCACCCCCGAATGGATCACCACAGTTTTTAAAACATTTAAACGGGGTAAGTACTAATCACACAATTCAATACATATAACAACAATAAGATAAACAGACAGCTGAACTGTCACACACACACACACACACCACCAACCAATTCCCATCATCTCAATCCTGACTGTCCACTTTGGACCCCGCCACCGCGATGGGGGACCGCAGCCGTTCCCACCTAAGCCCCGCTCATCATACCGAGCGATAACCCTGTCCATTAATGCGCACATCCCCTTCCGTGGCGGGTTCCACGAAGGGCGAAACTAGGGCGTGAAGTCACTCCCGCAAGTGACCCCACTCAGCCGAGAACGCATCTCGAGAACCATCAACAAAGAAATCACAACCACAAACACAAGACAATCATTATATCAAACAATCAAATACAAAGACATCACCAATATCCCATTATGGGACTAATATCGAGTAGAAATCCTACCCGATATGCACACAATCGACGGTCTCTGGTCTCTACTGCTGAGTCAAAAAGCCTCTTCTATGAACCCTCCTCCTATCATACAACACATAAGGGCTACCAAATCACATACTACACATAAAACCCCCAAATCTCTAAATTAGGGTTTAACCAAAACAAAGGAAAGACAATAAAAAGGGTACGTAGATCTTACCCTCGACGCAAGGAATTCAACGGTATGAACAACGACAAGAACTGACCGTCTGAACTCCGGGAATTGCTAAGAATGCGATTAAGAAGATGAACTTGTTTGCTTTCTCTCTTAAACAGGAATTTAGGTTTTGTAAAAGTGATTTAGAATAATGACGGTGAAGCTTAAATACCTTAATCGCATAATTAACAAAACCCGAGAAAACTCCCCGTAAAACCGGCTACTCGATCGAGTACCCAAGGTACTCGATCGAGTACCCCCTTACTCGATCGAGTGCCCCAGCCACTCGATCGAGTACCCAACAGGTCAGAAACTATTTTATAACGCAACACACCCTTACTCGACAGAGTAAGGTCTACTCGATAGAGTACCCAAAGACTCATAAATACGGAGTATTACATCATTGGCCAAGAGAAGAAATTGGGAGAGTTGTCTCCATCTAAGCAAGAGATTTTCAATGATCAACTCAATGAAGTTTGTGGTCTTTGGGACGACGAATTTGAAGGGATCTTTAATCCCTACATTGGGCATGCCATCGATCATGATCAACAACAAGGGCCACGGTCTATTGAGGACCTCTACCATAACAATGAACAAGCTTTTGATTACTTCTTCAAGGTGTTGAGCAACATCAACAACACCTTGAACATGCCCCCTTGACATCTCATCAAGAATGAGAGTTTGGTGGAGTCCTCCCTAAACCACCACTTGTAAATATTTCTAACTCCCTAACTTACATTTAATTTTTGTATTGCATTTTTGTCATTTTTGGATTTTATTTACTTTGATCAAAATAATTGTCATGAAAAGAGAGAAGTAAGGGAGGGATTAACGATTTTAATTGATGTGTAGTGCCTTACCTTAGTGTGGGGATGGCAATTGCCTAGGCTATTCATGCCTTAGTAGTACCCCCACAATGAAGAACACAAGATTTGAAAGAAAGAAAGAAAGAATGATAAGGGAATGCGTTTATGCACGGATGGAACTGAATCCGTGTACACAAGGACCAATCCGAGCGGATTCTTGAGAATCCGCCCGTCTGAAGAAGATCCGAGCGTCCTGCTGAGAAGACGCCCGTCCTAGGCTGTGCTGAAATTGCAAAATTCTTGACTGTCAAAAAATCCGAGCGGATTTCTGGAAAGACGCCCGTCTCACAGAATCCGTCCGTCTTGTGAACAATCCGCCCGTCTTGCAGCTGAAGAAAAACAAAGAAAAATCTCTGGACTAGAATTCGTCCGTCCTGCACAAAATCCGCCCGTCCCATCACAGAAGAATCCGAGCGGATTCCCCAGAATCCGCCCGTCTCTAGGCGGGATTTTGAAAATTTTGAAGCTGTAGAATCCGCACGGATTGCGCCCAATCCGCACGGATTGTCCCTGCGTCTTGAAAAATCTCGACTTCTTTATAACCCATCCCACCTTCATTCATTCATTCATTCACAAACACTACCCACAACATCAAAACCCTCATCCTCTCCATCTCAAAAACAAAAACCCTCAACAAAATCCACCAAAATCAAATCAAACCATCTTTCAAACAACAAATCAATCACTCCATCTTCAATAACAATCAAAACCAAGAACAAAATCTTCACCTTTGAGTCGATTTTTGATTTCATAAAGGCAAAGCCTTTCACCTTCAAATCGATTTGGGCATTCAACAAATTGAAGATTTTTGACTCTTTACTTGGTTAGTTCATCAAATGGCAAGAACAAAGGGAGCAACAAGGGCAACAAAGGCACCAAAAGCAAAATCTCTCTCTCAAAGGCAAAAAGCTCTACAAACAAAGAAAGCTTTGGCAATGGTGGTATCAACACCAAACTTGGAAGTGCAACAACAACAACAAATTTCTATGGAAGCATCACCTTCTACTCCGGTAATCGATCAACTCTTGCATTTTCCGGAGGTAACTTTCATTTCCGATACCCATAGAAATACATTTGTCAAGTTTGCTATGAAACAAATTCAATCCACCAAATTCATATGTAAAGGTGCTTTGGAGAAATTGGGTGTTCTTGAACAAACAAAAGCCTTTTTCAATGCCATGGGTTTGAAGAAATTGTTTGAAATGAAGGAAGTAACATACCCCTCCCTTGTCTTGGAATTCTTAAGTTCTTTAAAAGTGACAAAAGTTGAGAATAGGGAAAATATTGAGTTTCGTCTAGCTAACACTAGTAGACGCATTACCTATCCGGAATTGGGTGAAATTTTGGGTCTTAGCGATGAACATAAATTTTATAAGCAATATGGGAAGTATGATCCCGAGCCTCTTTGGGAGGCAATCTCCGGGAAGAAATTTGAAGATTTTCATGCTTGTCGTGCTCTTTTGGTCCATCATCCGGGCATAAGAGTATGGCACAAAGTTGTGGGAAATACCATAATTGCTAGGAAAGACACCAATCATTTCACAGGACTCGATTTTATTCTCCTTGAATCAACTTTGAATATTGGAAGAATTCACACCAAGCCTTACAATTCTTTGAGGCTATTGGTTGATAGATGGCTTCATGTTGATAGTGGGAAGAAGGGTACAACCGTTATTGTTAATGGCGGCCTAGTCACGGTCCTAGCCAAGCACTTTGATCCTAATTTCAATAAGGATAACAAGTACAAGGCAAAGGAAGGTGGCCATCTCATTGATATGTCCATCATGATTAACAAGTTTAAGTGGGTTGCCCACAATCCCCTTGATACCAAGTATGGGTGGCTTACTAGTGAGGCTCGATCATTCACTTTACCCGTAAAGATTTGCCGTCTTAGTGTCCACCGGACCAACTATTTACTTCCCTTATCCGAAGAAGCCGAGTACATCATTCAACAACAAAAGGGTGATCATGAAACTCCCTCCTCTTCCATTGTTATACCGCCTTACCCCTTTGTGTATGAAGAGTTCAAACCGCAAGGAATTGAAATTGGAAAAGACTATGTAACTCTTCTTATGCAAGCCATGCACAAGCAAGCTTATGAAGATCGGAAGAATGCTTATTTGGCTCAATATCCTCCCCTCTTACATCTAGCTAGGCAAGGACTCCTTGATCCATCTTGTCCTTTGCCTAGTTGGGCGGATAAAGAAGCCTTATTTCCGGGTGCATCTAGGGACGTGGTGGAAGACAATGAGGTTGTTGGAAATGGTGAAGAAATTGATGATAATATTGAGGAAGAAGCAAGTGGAGATGAAGAAAGATATGGTGAAGATGGTGAAGATGATGATGAGCAAGATAATGAAGAAAGTGCCAAGGAAAGTGGCAATGTGACCACTTCTCATGAGGGAAGTGGTGATGATGATAACATGATGGAAGACTAGCCTTGGAGACTCCTACACTCCCATGGTTTGTCTATATCTCTTTGTATTTTATTTCATTTTGATCATTGATGGTTTAGTCCTAGCAACATCAAAGGACTCACACCTCGGTTCCATTGAGGTGTTCTTTATTGTTCCCATTTTTGAAAATCCAAAATGACAATCTAGTTTCATGCATAGCATAGTGTGTGCATGAACTATACCCATGCTTTGACATTAGCAATAGTGTCTTATTTGGTTTGGGGAAGTTAATGCATACACAACGGGAGGTAATCTAAATTATCCTCTCCGTCATAACAAAAACCATGCATCATGTAGTATAGCTTAGTGTAGAATTGCATTTAGTATAGAAATCATGCATCATTTTTGCATAATTTCCATCATTTTGGCCATTGAGGACAATGCCCATATTAGTGTGGGGATGGGAATTCTAACACTTGACTTTTATTCAAAAACCATAAAAATTGAAAAATTTCAAAAATCATAAAAATTTAAAAATTGAAAAACCAAAAACAAGTTCATTTCCTTTGTATATATTGTCTTGTATATATTGTGTTTGTTTATCCTTGTTCACTTTGATTGACTACGCCACATCCGAGACATGAGGATATTGAAGACCGCATGGTATGATCTTTCCAATCTCCTTTTTCCTCTTTATGTTAATGACTATGTGGCTTTATTTTGATTGATGCGGTAAAAACAATGTGAACTTAGGATTGCATTTAGTTTATATGTCATACTAGTTGGTAGAATCATTTGCATTAGGATGTGTATATGTTAGTTGCATCATGGCATGTAGTTTGCATGTTAGAAAAATTTTGCGAAACCGTCTACTTTGGAAGCTTGACAAGTGTATATAGGCCCTAGTAGATGCTTTTTCTTCTTAAGACTTTGCTTGTTAGAATACTTGTAAAACACCCTAGGATGTGTCATGCTAGTATCCTTTGACCCATGGTTTAAGGCCTAGTCAAGAGTACCTTGTGGTGTGATAACTCCTTGGCTACCGTTTATTCCAAGGTGACCCTTGAAACCATGCATACATCCATCATTCATCCATGATTCTACCACATTTTTGTCATCAAAGGGAATGGGCACAAAAAGAAATCAATTTGAGTTCAAAGAAATGAAAAGTGAAAGAAAGTTTGCAAAAATGCATCAAATGAAAAGAGGAGCAAAAATAGAACTCCTAAAACTTCAAATACAAGGCACCCTCGTTACTAATTGGGGTGACTTTGAAAATGTTCAAAAAGAGATGCAAAAAAGTTGTCAAGTATTGAAATGCCAAAAATCAAAAGAAATGGCAAGAAAGTGTTCTCAAATGTCAAATGCCAATGAAATTGGGGGGAAAAACAAAAATGAAAGCAAACTCCCAAAATGAATCTCAATTACTATCGATCCCTTTATCCATCGTATCCATTTTTGTGCATGGTAGAGAGGGGACGACCCTTCTTCTTGTCTAGGCAAGAGGGGGAATTCCGCGATCCTCCAGTGTTTCTAACACCATAGGGAGTCTACTCTTGACAAAAGCATTTAACGATTGAGGACAAAGGTACCCTAGCTTGACACCTTTTGGAGGTGATTTATTGGTATCCTTCTAGGCCTAGTAGTTTGAACAAATTGCATCTATGAAGGATTGTGTACCCTTGAATTGCTTCCCTTGTAGATAATTTCCGCCACTTAGATGAGGAAAGTGGCTATTCTTTTTGTAGATGCATCCATTATGTGATTTTATGTGCTTTAATGTTTGGATGTGTCGCCATTTTGGCAAGACCCACCTTGCCTTGCAAGAAGGCATCCTACCTCATGGTTGTCTTGTTGTGAGTTGAAGGGGCGGAGTGAGACCCGCAAATTGTCTCATATCGGCTATTATTATTAGGTTAGGTTAGTTTTGGTCCTAGTCTTTGTCACCTCTTTACTCGGGACGAGCAAAGGTTCGGTTTGGGGATATTTGATGTGACCATAATTGGCGCATATTTAGCCCCCGAATTACCATTGTTTCCATGCTTTTTAATGCCTATTTGGGTCATTTCTTATCTTTAGTTCTTTGTTTTGCATATTCTTTGAGATTTTGATCCCTTGGTAGGAAAGGAGAAAGAATCTTGCATTTTCATGGCAAAACGAGGCTAAATTGATCGTATTCAATGACCAAGCATCAAGGAGAGACAAGACTAGAAGGCCTTTGTACATAGCATAGTAGAAGAGCATTGTTGAGAAAAGGATCCTTGAGTCCCCAAGGAAATCCCCAAGGAATTCATGAAGAAAAGGGAAGAAAAGAAGAAGAATTGACGCTGCCAGACAATCCGAACGGATTGTATACAATCCGCCCGTCCGTCCAGCCCAATCCGAGCGTCCCTCAAAGGAATCCGCTCGGATTCCCCCTCGCCAATCCGAGCGTCTTGCCCAAGGATCCGCTCGGATTCTCCAGCCCAGATCCGGCCGTCCTGACTCCCATCCGCACGGATTTCAAGACAAAGACGTTTTCATTCTTCAAGCTACGATTAGAGAAGCCCTTCTCTCGGAAAATACCGGAGTCTCCTTGCTCAACTTAAAAAGTGTAATTACTAGTTTAGCCCTTAGTTAACCCTAATGCATCCTCCCTAATTTTCACTATAAATACCCCATTAGTCTAATTAGAGGAGCATGTTCTTATTATCAATAATTAGTGTAGTTAATATCAATCAAATCTCTCTTCAATATTGTAATCAAGTTTTAATCCAAGTTTTAGTTCTTTAATCTCTCTCTTGTTCTTACTTTATTTTGGGTAATTGAAGATTATTTGGGTTATTATTGGGAGATTGACAACCTCTCAATCTAGGATTCAAGTACTTCTATTATTCTTGCTTTATTATTGGAATCATTAGTAGGTATAATCTCTTAATCCCTTTTTAATTATTGCTAATTACTTTCATTTATTCATCATGTTTCATTATGTTAGTATGATTGACAACCCTTCTAGCATGATCAATATGATAATGAGTGAGTAGTCTCTTAGCTAGGGTTTAATGGGTGATTAGGGGAAACCAACATGGGGAATGATTCATGCTTAAATTAATATGCTTTCATATCTTATTTGCTTGCTTGTTTTGATCTTAATACATGCACATGTTATATTTGATGAAATGCTAAGCCTATGAATCCTTGCATTTACTATCATCTTCTATCCCTTCAACTTGACTTGTAAGACATAACCCAACTCGAGTCTTGTTAGACCATGCATGTGTTGAGTAGGAAAGATTACGTCGACTTGTAGGTGTTGTACAATCTAATCGATTCGGCTCCGGGACCCAAACTTTCCTAGGATTGTAAGATATAACCCAACTCAATCCATCACAACAATAATTGCTTGCCTATAATTTGAGAACATGTTTGTATAATCATATCCCATGAATCCCCTATGAACCCATGACACCCTAGTGCTTTTAATCAATTGTTTACACCCCTTATTTTATTTACCTTGCTAGTTTATTTTCATTGCTATTTTAGTTTAGTAACCTTCTACATCAACCCAATTTGTGACACCCCTAGACACTACTAGTTACAATAGAATTCTCATTTCAATACCCGTCCCTTGGGATCCGACCTTTACTTGCCTCTTTACTAATTGTAGAGTTGTTTGTGAAGTATAAATTGTGTTTTGTATCGACCATTGACCAACGACCACATATGCTTAATTGTGAACACGAAATGGCCTCGATCACTACTACGAGCACTGCCATTACCTGTAATAAAATCGGCAATCACACAAATCCATCCTTATTCTGCATCAACACTATACTTCCAATTGCAACCTGTATGACCATCAAATTCTCTTGTCGCATCCTACTCCTCTTAAGATAAATGTTACGTCCTCGTAACTCACTAATACTAGGTCCTTTGCTATACCTCCCATAATCCTCATTACTACTGCATGACAACCATTCCTATATCCAGGACTCTCTTTCTTTAACAGCTCTCGTGCCTCCAATTATTCTGCACTTCCGTAACATATATCATAAAATCCTCAGTATGACCACTACTCCATCTCTTCTACATTACCACAACACGACATACCTCTATATACATATACACTCATCTCCACAATCTTATCTCACAATCCTCAAGTGTTACACATACTTATATTAGCTTCTTAAGTTCATCTTCTTTATTACCACTACTCCCTTAACCTGACACGATACTAAGTCCTAAAACTCCGTACTCCCTGTTCCAAGGAAAGGTGCTAAACCACTTGTAGTTTCAAGTTCAATACCACACATGTTCCACAATTTATTTTCACAACTATGTCCACCAATGCCTCATCTAACACAAGATCAAAAGCAATCCAACAACCTCTCACAACGGTGTCCCATTAACAGAGTATTACTATGCCATGACATCAACAACACCATACCCAACTCTCTCTCTCTCATACCATACTCTATTTTCTCTCCTAAGCTGACACTGGTAAGAAACATCGGGAAACAACACAACGGTCTATATGCCCCGACCGACACTGACAAGAAATAGCAGTAAACAAACAACGATTGGTGACAAGACGAAATTACAAGTATCACAACACGAATTACCGTGCCCTCTGCACAACACCACATCGATAGTCATTGCAACTCTTACAATCTCGTAATACTGACTCAGCACAACTTCCTTGACCACAAGACTTTCTTAAAACTGCTCTACCAGATCACGACGCAGCATATTAGACGGGATCACAAATACCAACCTTATGAATATTATCCATACCATGACTCTTGAGGCTGGAACCTCACACCATCACTTACAGATATCATACATACACATATAAGTTTAACATATAACGCGGAACACACACATAACGACTCATAACTATCACGCCACACCATTACTCGTGAGGTCAGGACCTCACACAAAGTTTTACACACCTCATGGACCCATAATCGAATCTAACTAGCCAATCCTAACCACGTAAGTTATCACTTGACAATGAATACCTCTCATCCGGACTTAACTCAGGTGCCTTTCATAATATATCCTCTCATACACACAATTATCACCACCCGACGAACGTAACATGACATTTGTACCCAACTACGAGCGACCACCTAATATATATCAATGTCTTATACTCCGTCACACCCATACATACTAATTATTCTCCACAAAAACAACCTTTTTAGAACGACTAACTTCCCTATTTAACCTCATCCTTAACCACTAGACAACATTATGACACCACCATCTCCCATGCAACTACTCTCTCACTATCACTTATTAATATAACAATCCGTTTCCTCTCTTTGGTTATCATCCCAAATAACGAACATCAAATCCATCAATAAAATCTACCTCAACATTATTCCCAATTATATCCTTTATCATATCGTTACCTAACTCTCCATCAAAATCTCAGATCGTGCAAACACTCTACAAGCTTCTCATTCTATTAAATACCTCGAAACTCACGACAAACAGGTCGTCCTACTCTCCTATATAACCACTAACTCACACCCTCTAGTGAGGCTATCGTACATTTCCATAAATTCCTACCGTCATGCTCCCTAACTCCGTTCAAGATTCTCTCAACTTACTTCCATCCTTATTTCCCCCTTTTTACTCAATAATACCAATTAATAATTTATCTCCTTTCTCTTTCTACCTAACTCTTTAGTAATTTGTTTGTTTTTCCATAGCTCCACAACTCTAATTCCCTTAATTCATATCAATATCTTATCATTCTTCTTATCATTTATCCTTTCTCATCTTGCTTCTCACTCCCCTTGTCACCCTCAAATCCACACACTAACAGTTACTCTTCAATTAGTTGTGTCTCCCTTTCGTATCTCTAGAAAACCAAAAATTTACCTCATACCGTTAATTTCCCAAAGAATTGCACACTAGGCTCACCCCTTGATATTCCAAATTCTCAAACTCAGTCACTATCTACAAATCCACGTCGCGACATAACTCCATCTACGTTCACTATATTCCCCTCTACTTCATCCCTCTAAAGCAACCTTTCATTACATATATCCTTAAGCAACACAATCCTAACCATCTCCCTTCCATAAATCCTTACACATCCCAATTTGCCACTATTCGCATCCCTCATCTCGATCTTTCATCCTCACACTTCTTTACCCTTATATCACTCTTGCCCATAAACACTGACTTTTATATTACTCAACACACTACTATATCACTCATCATATCTCACCAACATGTTCCTTACCTTGATTAGCTCATCATTCCTCTCTTTCCTTTTTCCACTATCCCTCACAACCATATTAACACATGTCTTCCTTACCCAACACATGTCCTTCACAAGCCGGAATTCTCCTTGTCATAGCCTTTGGTAAATTACGTATCCAGACCGTCACATATATAAAAGAACATTTTAAGACCCAAAACATACATGTGTACATACGCTACGACTCAAAACAATGTAATAACATAGCCACCGACTCAAAATAAAGATGAGAACATAGCCACCGACTCAAAACGGCCACCCACTGAGGTACTCGGTCGAGTACATAGCATACTCGGTCGAGTACAGAATACTCAGTCGAGTAACTATATTACTCGGCCGAGTTTTCGACTCTAGAAGTGAACACAATTATCACAGAGGATTACTCGGCCGAGTATTTGGAATACTCGGCCGAGTAGCCCTTACTCGGTCGAGTATTACTTTACTCGGTCAAGTACCAACAAAATTCTCAGCATCGTCCAGTTTTCGTAAAAAAGTCATATCTCACTCGTTACTTGGTCATTTTGGGGGTGTGGCCTATCGTTAGAATCGTAAGAAGACAAGATATCACCTCCAATTGGAATCACATCAATATCATTTCTACAACTCGACATATGATAGTTTTAAGACGACCCTTCCATATTCGGTCTTCAGACAAATCAAGTTTTCTAAGCCAAAACAACTTGAACATGCATAAGGCAGCAAAAACAACTTAATACTTCTGAATACCAGTACATGGTTTAACTTTTATCATTCCCACATGAAAATTAAACACGACATTCATATATATATAGACGCATGACCTTAATCACATGCTACTACCAACAACCAAACATTAACATCATCATAATCATATACACATGTACTACTATCCTTTTGAAAACCACATATTAAACAGGTAACATGCTCAACATATTTCATGCTCAAGATCTATTGTATACGAATTCACAATTCACCTTTCATATTTTACCATGTTCCAACACTTAACATGCCAACATATTCCATGCTCAAAGTTTTAACATCAACACATCATCAATACATCTTTCAACTACTATCACATTCCACTTCTTTCCTCATTTCATCCAACCATGCACAAGATTCAAACTATAGGTATCAAACACACATGACTCAAACATACAACAATTTCCCCCCATGTGACCGGCTTGAGATCGTAAGGGCCTTAATGTGACTTCGGGACATCTCCCAAGTCTTTTCGGTAGCTCCAAACAACTCTCCCCGGGTTCATTTTATTTAGACTCCCTAAGTTCATTGGGTTCATTTGTTTCAGGTGCCGTAATCGTCGGCTCTGATACCACCTTGTAACACCCCCTCACACTAAGGTACCTTACCAAGGACTACCCCAGCATGAAATACTGTTACAGTCTCGGTTTTCCGAGGTTAGCATATCAAAGTTACCAATTTTAAATAACCTTTATTAAAGTATAAAGAGTTAGTGATTACATGTTTCCAAAACCAAACCAAACCAAAGTATAACTGTTAAAGGTCTAACAACTACAAAGAATGCAAGCTAAGTCTCTTGACGGTGGAAGCTAGACTCGAGTGATGACTCCCCATAACTGTCCCATAGCTAAACATCTGCATTACCTGTCATAATCTGCTCACCATCCCCGAATGGATCACCGCAGGTTTTATAAAACAACAACAACGGGGTCAGTACCGTTTAATCAAGATAAGACAAACAAATATTGTAACCGACTGATCATCCTCCATCCCCAGTCTCCCGATCTCACACATTAACCGACTACACACCAAAGTGTGTAGCCCTGCTAGATTACCCATCGCAACAGGTAATCCTCGCCGCCAGTGGGTGACCGCAGCCCATCCCCACCTAGTCCAGCTCATCAACGAGCGACTAACAATCCCTGTCCCTTAATGTGCACATCCCCTCCCGTGACGGGTTCCACAGTGGGCGAACTAGGGTGTGATGCCACTCCCGCAAGTGACTCCACCACAATCACACACACAGCATCACAGCTGTCACAACACCACAACCGTCACAACCCAACCACACCAACTCCGTCACCACAACACCCAACCTCCGATGAACAGCAGATAACAACAATTATAAAACATATGCAATCTCAATCATTTAACAGTACTGAGTAGAAGAAACCCTACCTTTTCGCAATCCGCTATGCTGCAATCAATCATACAATATGCATAACAATTACCACATCGTCACCGACAACAATGATAATCAACAATCATATAACGCAAACACTATATGCAAAACCCCATTTCCCCCAAATTCATAATCAAAGACAAACCCTAGAATAATCATCAACAAACATGGGGATAAAGACTTACCGACGGAGGAATAAAGGATCGAATGTGATAGCTACGATTATCCACACACACATAGGAGAGATTCGGAGTGATTAGAGCGTCGTACGATGATTAGGTTTTATAAATTATGTTTAGGAAACTTCTTAACGCAATATATATCGTTCTAATTACTTCCGAATCAAACCGCTGAAATATTACTCGCCAGACCGGATACTCGGTCGAGTATAGAGTATACTCGGCCGAGTATCCTCGACTCGGTCGAGTATTCATCATACTCGGCCGAGTATTCCTCGGCAGAAGCTAAACAGAACATACACTTAGCACTACTCGGCCGAGTAGGCTCTACTCGCTCGAGTACTTAGCTTAATAAAATCCGTAGTATTACATCTAGTCTCTTACTCTTAAGTCAATAAAAACAGCCTAGGATTTCAACAAATCCTTATCGGTTTGAAAACTAAAATTTGTGCAACCCTAAATCACATAACTTAGTTTATCATCCAAACATATGAACGAATCCTTAATTCTTCTCAAGAATCTCAAAGATGTTCTTTAAGGCTTTCACAAGCCCATCATTGGAATTAACTTGTTATTGACTTATTATGCTCTAAGCATATGTTACATCATGGCATGTGCGTCTGTTGGCATACATGATTGTTCTAATGGCGGAAACATTAGGAAACGATTTCATATGATCTACAACTTAATAGGTTCAGTGAACGACTATGACTCCATCATAGCAATTCAACTTTCATCAACATGAATAACCTACTCAACCTTGTTGATGTTAAACAGATATGAAAGATCTTTTCATCACAAGACTTTCAACTCTATGCCAATATTCTCTCACATAGATTCAGAAATCTTAGAATATATCGCACTTTTTCCTAGTCTCCAAATCACTCTTTCACAGAAGAGAGTATTGGTACGTTATTCTCAATAAGTAATATGTCTTCAACATATAGGATATGGGAAAGTAATTCTAGCTCCCACTTAACTTCATGTATAAACATGATTTTTCAATCACGTGAATGATACCATTCTCAATTATCACATGAACGAAAAGTATAATCCTTTAATGCTTGATTAAGACCATTCTGGGATCACTTAAGAAAGCTTTACATAATAGGTTAGGATTCTTAGATCTTTATCCAAGATTATGTATTCCATACACATTCCGTCTCTAAATTCCCATTTTAGAAAAGCGAATTTTTAATATCATTTGCCATTCTTCATTAATTCGAAATGTGGCAATTCCTAACATTATTTATCTTGATTAACATCTTCATGTCAATTTATGCACTTAGGTACTCTAAAGCTTTATTTATTTTTAAGGAGACCCTCGCCTTAATGTAAATCTACTCTTGAGTAACAATTTTTGGATTGTAATGCTATGGCTCGTTTGTAACAAGGTCGATTTGGGACAAGGTCATAATACCATTACTTTTGAAAAGCAACATTTTAACAATAAGACATGTGTGCCATACTCCCACTCTATCTTTATAAATTATAGTTCCATTACTTTCAAAAAGTAACACATTAACTATAAGACATGTTTGTAACGATCTAATCTACTCCCCCTCTATCTCTTAGAAATACATCTATTTTCTTAAGAGATAGCTTTGTGAGTTTCAAACATATATATATATGGTGGAGTATTAGAAGTTTCTCTAGACTGACGCATTAGCTCATAAAAGACCAGCTCTTTCATGGCAGTTTGATTCATGTAATATGCGAGTCTTACATATGTCATATGTTAAATAGACTCTCTATTTCAGGTATCTCCTGGTTGACCATTTGTTTAGAATAAAGTGTCTGTTTTGGATCGCAAATTCCCTAATATGTGAGTTCAATAGCTCATCATAACTTTATAATTGATCTTTCATAAGTAAGTTGTTACTTTTAGTAACAATAGCATAAGGAGAATCGAATTCATAGCTTATGGACTTATAATGACCTAATCATTATAATTGTCTATTTGATCAATTTAAGTCGATAATATTATGTTTCTCTATGCAACTAGTGTATGATGATAAATTTTAGAACAAACGATACGATAAAGCAAGTGACTTGGGTTGCAAACCAAGTCACTAATATTCAAAATACAACCATTTTTAAAGGGTACAAACAAATTTCCAAGTCGAACGAGGAAATCAAAATAGTTCTAAAATATCAAAATACAACATGAAAATAAAGACAAAGTAAGCCCTAGCTTTCATAGATCTAGCACCATGGGAGGCTACATCTAGCTTCCCTCAAGATCTTCTAGGCTTGTTTTTCTTTGCCCTTGTCTTTGCTTGGATGCCCTAATTACAATAAAAAGGGTAGTCATCACAACTTGTATCAAAATACCAAAGTTGAGATCGAAACATAAAAGATAGGGATAGTTATATACCTACTGGAATAACTTTTCCAGCTTTGATATCGCCAAGGTATTTTGAACAATCCCTTTTCCAATGCCCAACACCACTACAATAGTGGCATTTGTCCCCGGACGGGGCACTCTTCTTGGACTTAGAGGAGCTAGCTTCACAAGCCTTTCCTTTGTTCTTGTAGGGAGTTTGCTTCTTTCCCTTATTCCCACTTTTCTTGAAGGTCCCTTTGCTCTTATGATTAATGTTGAGCACATCCATGGTGGTGCTAACACTTAGCCCCATGTCCCTTTCGGCTTGCACAAGCATTTTGTGCAATTCATCAAGGGAAACATTCAAGTTTTGCATATTAAAATTCACCTTGAATTGAATATATGCCTTAACCTTGTTTAAGGAGTGAAGAATTCGATCAATGACGAGTTCCTCGGGAATCTCTACCTTATGTAGTTTTAGAGTCTCAACATGCTCCATCAACTTGAGCACATGAGGGCTAACTTTTTGGCCCTCCTTAATGTTGAGATCAAAGAATGTGGATGCCGCTTCATATTGAATGATCCTTGGAGCCCGTAAAAACATGGTCATGAGCTTCGTATAGATCTCATAGGCGGTGCTAATCTTTATAGCAATTCTTTGGAGTTCGGCCTCCATTGAGAATATCAACACATTTTTGATCGTGGCCGACTCCTTTTGGTAAACCTCATAGGCTTGACTAGCGGCGGTGGTAGACCTAGCATTTGGTTCGGCGGGAGAGGCCTCGGTAAGGTAACGAAGCTTGTCATCACCCTCCGCGGCCAAGCGAATTTGAGCGTCCCAATCGGCGAAGTTGGACCCATTCTTTTCTAACTTACAATGATCCATGAAGGATCAGAGCCATGAAACATTGGTGAGAGTGTTGGAGCCAGTGGTTGCGGATGAAATTGGAGTTGCCATTGCAATTGAGAAAACAGTTTTGACTACAAAATAGGAAGTGAAGGAATCAATAAACATCTATCGTTTTAATAATACTTGTAAAAATTTTGAACAAGTTTTAAGCATTTATATAGTGACCTCTACCCAACTATTATAAATGATCCCGAGATCCAAATTCATATCAATTCGGGCACGGTGAGCCGATTCATCGCTTATCAATATAATTCGGTGGATTAACTCTTTAATCGATTCTACTTCTAGAACTCTCGGTCGATAAAAATTACTTTAATATTTATCTTTAGCCCGGAACATATGCGGCTACGGTCACGAGTACTTCCGTTGAGCTCAATCCAAATTTCGATGTAATAAAATTTTATTACCCACTTACCTAACGTCACAAGTTTAGCACCACGGTGAGCCGAGCCTACTTCCTTATGAAATTGGGACTCATGGTTTCTACTATTTGGTAAGGCTAATTCTAAATTATTATTTAGTGAGAGGTCTTGTCAATTTATTATCTATCACGTTTTAAGTGAACTAAAGCGATGAACTTACGATAATTATAATTGACACGGTCGATGACTCGATATGAAATGCATGTGTTGATATGGCGATTTGGCAATGCATGCAACATACTAAAATAAATGCAAAGCAATAATAATAAATTCCTAGTATGACCTTCCTAAAATAGAAAATCAAATAATCTATTACATATTCGGAAACCAACTCCTTTGGTCCCTTGAATCTTCAAATGGCACGCCTCCCAAGAACACCGTCTTTGTCGGAACGCCTTCCCGAATGGCACCGTCCTGAAGAAACTCCATGATTACAAATAATAATAAAAATACAAAACTATTCCTATTATTCATTTGTAATATGAAAAACTAGTAAAAATAAAAGTGATACGAGATCATATTTAATTGCAACCGAATCAATATTCCCTTTCATTACGGGTAATATCGATTAAAACTAAGGCCATACTAAGATAAAATTACATAATTCAAAATTTTATAAATAAAAAAACATTCAACAATTGAAATATGCAGCATTATAATATGTATCTATCATGCCAAATTATGTGCCAAATCGCCCTATTTAACTTATATCGTTTATATAGCCCGGTTTTATGGAAATGCGTGATAATAACTTATTAAAATCACAAATCAATACTTAAATCAAATTTAAGCTTAATTTAATTATCCTAACACTCTTAGGACTCAAAAATTAGTCATCACTTAATTTTTGACAATAATGCGACTTGATTTAATTTTATGCTCACATTTGACATTAAATCATAACATTTATGAAATAAATCCAAATTAAATTACAATAATTTCAAAATTTTAATTTTAAATTTTTGAAAATTCTGGAATATATCCATGACACTCATAATGTCAAAAATCATGGTTAAAAGTTTTGAATTTATTTTGAGAAAATATAGTTGCGATTTATCGATTTTATCAAATAAAACATCCAAAGTATTCAAAAATTAATCCAATCAATTTTACAACTTTAGATCTGATAAGTGAGATATTAATTCAACCTAAAATAATTTTCTCATGTCATGTAATTCGTTTTAGCCATTTATGCTAAAATAGTCACTATTTATGTCATTTTTACACTAAAAATTCATAAATCATGCTAAATGAAACCATTTCATCTCAAAATTTACATACAATGTTTAAATCATACATGTGACAATATATTAAAATTTCATAGCCCATTTCGAAGTTTAATTATATTTAACCATTTTACCTCCCTTTAATCCATTTTTATACCATAAAAATCATAAATCATGCAATATTAATCGAATTAATATAAAATTTTACATACAATAAGTAAAATATGCATGTGAGTTCATATAAATTTTTCAAGGTCAGAAACTAAGTTTAACCATTTTTAGGCATTTAACCTCCATTTATACCATTTTTATCACATAAAAATCATAAATCATGAAATATTAATCACATGAATACGAAATTTTACATACAATACATAAAATGTTCATGTGAGGTCATACTATAAAATCACGGCCAGTAGTGAAGTTTAACTAGTTTTAGTGAATAAAAGTTCATTTTACTCATAAAAATATAATTATTTCACTAAATATCATTAAAATGAGCAATATAATACCATAAATCATAAAAATGACCTAAAACATTTTAGGACCAGAATATATAACATGTATCAATATTTTGTGACTTTATCTAATAAATAAAAAAAATTAGTTTTATATGTTAACATTTTAACTCGGAAAAATAATAACCGATTATGCATGCAACATCCTATGCTCTGATACCAATTGTTAGGTTCATATACCTATTATTAGACTCTTCTAATAGTGAATTAATTAACTTTTTAATATGTGTTCTTTAGATCTAGTGCATGCATAACTAAATAGAGATTAAACAAGAAAAACAGTGTCCCTTACATTGTTAAGTGGCTCGAAATAAGGGCACAAATAAGGTCACCTTCCTTATTTGCACCCAAGACAAATCCCTTAAAATAATATACTAATTAATAAGATTAGTGTATTATTGTGCCTTAAAATAGATTCTAATATTATCACTATTACTACACTAGTAATCTAATATTTTGATGATATTAGATGAACAACTTATTGTTTCTAAAAACTTGTTTTAGAGAGAGGTGGAGAGAATATGTGAATGAATGCATGTGAATTGAGTAAGTGGAAAAAATAAGAACCAAAACTACTCGTAAAAGAGTAGTATGGCCGGGTAGCATAAGGCCAAGGAGGGCATCTTGCTTTTTCTTTTACTCTTATCAAAATGTAGGTGTGTAAGAATAGGTAGAGTAGGTTTGATTAATTTATTCTTATCACATAAAATAAATCACCCACTAATACCTACCACCCCTCCATTTTTTCGGTCATTAGTGTAAAAAGGACCTCCATTTTATTTTGTCAATTTGTCACTTGTCACACAATATGTCACATGTAGTATGTTACATGTTATTAATTAATTTAATGCATATTTATCAAATAAATATCATTTTATAAATTAATTAAATTATATACAACAAATTGACTAGTGATCCTTGATCATATAAATGAAATGGGCCATTTAATTATAATTCACAATATATTGTAATTATAATTAACCATTCATTATTATCTCAATTTTTTCACAAACAATAATCAATTTTAGTAATAAAGTATTTCAATTACTAAAATAAATCTTATTTAATCAAATTAAAATAAGTTATAAAATATTCTCTCTCACAATTGAATTGTTCAATTTTAAGGAATTGATTAACTTGTATCATCATACAATTAATCAATTTGTCTATTAAGGGAATTGTCCTTTAGGTGTGACCTTAAGGGATCAACTGATCACCATCGTCAAACGACAGTAATGTCTAACTCTAGTTAGCTGATCATTACTGATTAATGTTGATCAGTTGACTATATAAATGAATCATCCCTTACGTATTCTTAATATGAGATTTAAACATGTACTCGCACTATTGTTGAGGACACATATTCCAACATTGATGTCTATTCCCGAAGCAGAAAATAGCCAAGGAGATGTCATGGTATATAGCATTGAAGGAGGGACATGTTGCACATTCCCGAAGATTTGGCAGTTGTGACAATGCCTAACATATTTGATGCAATCAGACTCTATTGTCATCTAGTAATATCCAAGACGCGTGATCTTCTTTGCCATTATAGGTTCACTCATGTGAGGACCGCATTCTCCATCATGAACTTGTTCCATTACTTTCTAAGCCTGTGAACGATCAAGGCAACGCAAGACGACACCAAGAGGTGTTCTTTTGTACAACTCTCCCTGTATGAGGAGGTATTGAGAGTCAAGTAGGCGTATGGCGTTTTGTTCCCTCCTATCCATGTCTGGTGGGTATGTACCATCGAGTTTGAAGTTGAGAATGGCTTGGAACCAAGGCTCTTCTGGATTTTCTTCTTCATCTGTGAGGAAGTGTACATAGGCTGGTTCTGATCGTCGTTCAATGCACAAGGGCATTTCAACCATGTCATCTGGCATATTAATCAGGGATGCAAGTTTTGCAAGAGCGTCCGCAAACTGATTTTCTTCACGAGGTAGGTGTAGATAAGTAGCCTGGTCGAAGAATTAAGCAACATGATCTATCATAGACTGATAGGGTTCTAGACTCTCACTTCGTATTTTCCAAGATCCACTAATTTGGTTGATGATTAAGGATGAGTCGCCGTGAACTCGAAGATGCTTGATGCCTAAACATACTGTTGTTTGTAAACCAATGTGTAATACCCGCCCTTTTAGGGACCCGTTGACCGACGTTGACTGGCCTTAGTGGCATATCTTGACCTTTGGGAAACCTTATGAGCTTTGTCTTGTGACTTGGTGAGTTTTTGGTGTGTGGTACTCGATCAAGTCGAGGCTACTCAATCAAGTAGCTTAGAGGCTCGATCGAGTAAGGGCCACTCGATCGTGTAAGTTAGTTACTCGATCGAGTAACGTCTTTACATCGAGGATTTATATATCGTGTTTTGTGAAACCGCAAATCATTTCCGCCTCTCTTCCCTAAACCTAAATGTCGTCTCTTCTTCTTCCCTTCACCATAGCCTCTTTCGTGGGAGCCTTTAAGGATGCTTGTGCCGTAGGGATGGGTTGCTTGAGTCGAGTAGCGGTCTTAACGCCGGAATGCTATGCGTAGGTATGTCATCATCATCATCATCATTATCGTTGTTGGTTTCAGTACGGGTTATAGTGGTTGTGATGGATTATTGTACTGTTTGTATAGGTGTATTGCTTGGTTGATTGGTGTGATGTGCTCGGGCGTGGAATTGCTACATTTGGCTAAAGGTAGGTTCGCCTACTCAGTACTGTTGCTTGTCTAGATTGCTGTAGTGTCGGTATGGTGGTCTGATTGTGATAGTTGGTTGGTATTGTGTTGTTTCGTTGTCATTGTTGTGGTACAGCTGATTGTGTTTCTTGTCTCTGGTCCTCGAGGTGCATCCTCGGCTGAGTGGAGTCAATTGCGGGAGTGGCTTCACGCTCTAGTTTTGCCCTCCGTGGAACCCGCCACAGGAGGGGATGTGCACATTAATGGGACAGGGTTATCGCTCGGTATGATGAGCGGGGCTTAGGTAGGAACGGCTGCGGTCCCCCACTGGCAGGGCTGGTCCAGTGGACAGTCGGTGACGATGATTGATTGGTGGAGAAGTGGCTGGTGTGTGTGCTATTGTATCTGCATTGTTATATCAGTGGTTGGTGTGTATCTTCAGTTACTGACCTTGTGTGGTTTTTCCTTCTTGTTTGTTTCTGTTGTGTCTGTCGTGACCCCTTCTAGTGAGCAGTCAGTCTTAGCAGGTGATGTCTTGGATGATAGCTGGATACTTGGCGGGATGAGTCTTTCACGAGTCATGACAGAAGTGTAGATCACATAGCTAATAGTAGTCTGAGTTATATCTTTGTATATCTTGGTTTGTTAATCACTGTAATGTAACTTAATTATTCTTTTATCGACATTTGATTATTACTGTCCTCGGGCAACCGAGGTGGTGACGCCCTTATATGCTAGGGAAGGTCTGGTTAAGGCTCCTTGGTATATGGGGAGTGTCACACAATGAGGCAAGCTTCATATTCTGCTGTATTATTTGTCACCTCAAAGTCGAGTTTAACTGAAAGTGGTGTATGCTCGCCTTCAGGAGAAATGAGCAACACTCCTATTCCGAATCTTCTCCAATTGGATGACCCATCAAAGTAAAGATCCCAAGAATCCATACTGGTTTGTAGAATATCCTTATCTGGAAACGACCATGTGTCTATTGCTTGCGTGTCGTTGATCGGATTGTCTGCGAAGAATTCAGCCACGGCACGTCCCTTTATGACTTTCAAAGGTACGTATTTGAGATCGAATTCTGAGAGCATTAAGGTCCATCTTGCTAAGCGTCCGTTGAGAACGGGTTTCTTAAAGAGGTATTTGACGGGATCCATTTTAGAGTACACCTTGATAGAGTAGCTAAGCATGTAATGGCGTAACTTCTTTGTTGCCCACACAAGAGCGAGGCATGTCTTCTCGAGAGGTGTATACTTACACTCGTACTCTAATAACTTCTTACTAAGGTAGTAGATAGCCCTTTCTTCCTTTCCAATAGTCTGCGCGAGCATAGCCCCCGTGGTTGTTTCGGTGATTATGAGATATAAAACAAGAGGTTGATCTAGTTGGGGAGGCATTAGCTGTAGATAGCTCATTTCTGCACCTCCCGCAAACCACCCGGTAATGATTGGGCCGCATGTTTGGTATACGAAACGATTTATGATAGTTCGTAAGTTTATCGTCAAGTGGTCGCTCAAACATTTGTGTCTACCTCTTAATTGTCATCTACGTGCCGATACGGTTGTTTTAGCAGTAATTAGAGTACAATTGGAGTCCGGGTCAGAAAACCGTCTTCATTTTCTAAAACCGAGTTGGAATGTTCTGGAATGTTCCGGTTCTTTCTATTCCATATTTTCCAATCTTTTAATCTTTGGTAAAATATCTCCCGTAATATTCACACAAAATATTAAGGAAACGAGATTAATCCGCTATTCGATAATAAAAACGCGGAAATCTTTCTTTCGCATGAGGAAACCACTGAGGAAAGGACGCAGCAGGTGCTGCGCCTCTTCCTCAGCCCTTTTAAGCGTATTTTCCGTATCTTTTCGAGATTTACTTCCAAAGTTTCTCCGAAAACCATACTTCCTCCGTGTGATTAGTATAAATAAAGACCTTCGGTCTCACATATTTCTCACGCGAGTGTCCGCCCTTCTCTTCTCCCTTTGCATTCTAGTCCACGTTCTTACTTTTTAGCGTCTACGTGCTTGAACTTTCGACCATGTAAGCTCGGATCTTTCTGAGTACCAGCCTTGTTTTGCATGACCGACCAATTTGACCAACTCCACATCAATCAACATTAATCAATCTTGTTCGTTTTCCTTCTAGAGGGCACTTTTGTCGTACATTCGAGTCGAGCATTACTAAACTTTAACTTAGTTCATCTCGTTTCGTCAAACATGTAAGTCTGAGGGTGTAAATCCTTCTTTTGTTTATTGCTCTTTATTTTTGTAATCAATATTGTAAGATTTATGTCGAAAGTATTCTTAAAACCGATTTGTAAAACCTTATTTTAAAACCCCTTTTTACGGATTATCAGAAGACAACCGTCGAGAAAGGACGCAGCAACAGCTGCGCCTCATCGAAGGGACGCAGTACCTGCTGTGCCTCTTCGTGTGGCTGCCGCAGTTCCTGCTTCCTTTCTTCTTCCTTCGTCTTTTGATACTTCGGTTGTTTTGTTTCGTTTTCAATTATTCATATTTCTTTTAACCCGATAATTTAAGTATGATGACTTTAACCTGTAATTCATAATTCTTCATAATTAATTCATCTTTTAAATCCCGACTTAAATCCTTTATAATTCATATTTGCGGGTTTTTGTCATTAAATCAATTCGGTTGTTTAGAGATTCGATTTACCCTTATTGAATCTCTGGAATTCATCTTTGATATATTTGAATCTGTTATTTACCGTCACCATTATTAATCCATCGTTAATAATCTGTTTAGTATAATTAATTTGTTTTTTTTTGTTGATTTGTAATTAATAACTTTATTAATCTTGTAATAATTCGTCCTAGTCAGTTTCGTCCATGTTTTATCGTTTTTATCACCTCAGTCACATGTAAATAATATTTAAATCACTTTCATCCGAGTTAATTATTCATAATCAAGCATTAAATTTACCAACGAACATTAACGAGTTGCGGTTCCGGCTTCACAGCCAGAATTCAACCCAGGAACAGACGCAGCGACTGCTGCGCCTCTTCCAAGGGATGCAGCTCTGCTGCGCCTGTTCCCGGTTGATTTCTGTCCTTGAAGTCCTGTTTCTGCTTTGACCTAGTTTAATTACGTATTTAATTTAACTATTACTCGTTTTATCCTCCATAATATGTTCGTTTATTTATTTATTCTTTCTTTTCTAAAATTATCCGTTTTAAATGTATTTTCGACATAAATCATTAAATCCGATGTAATTATTGTAATTTTTTTTATTGTATTTTTATTGTATTTCTTTTATTGTATTGCTTGTATGCTCTCATATGCAATCAACTTAAATCTCTACTTTGATATTAATTGTATGATAAATTGCATGTTAACCGACTTAGTATTAATTCTCACATGCTAGGATTAATTTATTGGATGTTGCATTGCATGCCTATAATCAACAATATATCGAGTATGAATAACTTCCCTAATCATTAGTAGAGGCCGCTATCGAGGCGGGCGAGATTAGGTGTTCTATCAAAAGAGCTTCCTAATACGTACCCTCACCCCTTACTCCAGATCTCTGTGAACATCCGTGTTCATTGGCATCCACGAGAGTCATTCTAGACATAGAATGCTAAGGGTAACGAGTTCTTGGTGTTCATGTCACTACTTTGTGTCTTGACATGGCACGAGGTATTCGAATGGTTTACAATTTTCCACAATAAATTGGTGGCGACTCCACAAATGTAAACAAACACAAGAGTGAAAAGCTTGCTTCGCTTATCGCCCCCGTGGGCCCGCATCCACAGTTTGGCGACTCCGCTGGGGACATTACACTTACGTGTAGCCAAAAGGGTGAAACTTGAAAAAGGTTAGGGAATAGTTTGTACAAGACAATTGTCGGTTTTCATAACTCGGTCTTCATAGATCGTTTCATTCGGCCTTCCTAGGCCCAACCCAACCCATTCGACCAATCGTCCCGTCTAAACGGTCCTAATTCTTATTTGGGCCTAAGGATGGATAGCGATTGACGTCATCCATACCATGGTACTTACTCTTGTTTGTATCAAGGACTTTCACTACTTGAGGAAATGGACTAGGAACGGCCTTACTCTTGTTTGGTACGAGCCTCTCCACAGACCTCGGGTTTGATTGTTCGGTATGGCAACCCACCTTTTAAAACCAAAACCCTTCTAAATTCACTCAGCATCCCGTTATAATGCTTGTATAATGTTTGTACCATATGTGATCACCATTTCCAAACAAAACCATGACGATTTTTGTAAAATCAAAATCTCTTTTTTTTTTTAAAAAAAAAATGTAAAGATTTCAAAACTTAGGCCTAATATTAGCACAAAACTAGTCGAAACTCTATCCAATTGTCGAGTCAAAATTCGGGCCTCAAAACCCATTCAAAACCTCACTTCGAGTCCACTCCTACAACTACACTAAAGTTGTCTAGGACCAACATTTTCAAACTTTGTCATTTCCTCAAAACTCACCTGACACAAGTGGCACACTCCCACTTCACGAGTCAAAACATTTCTTTTCGAGTAAGTGTGCTAGAATGGTCGATCGTGTTTTGATTCGTCGTCGATCTCTTATTCATTTTCCAAGATGCCTGAAACAAGCGACGTGAACTTCAACCAACTCCAGAATGGTAATGATCAAATCCTAGCCACGCTAGCTCGTCTCCAAGTCACTCAAGACCAAGTGTACGATCGCCATGACACAATCGAAGGCCGGATATATGTCGTGGAAACAAGGTTGCCTCCTCGAGAAAGTGAAGTGTCTGATGAATTTGTCAATAACTTCGGGGACGAAAACGCTCCCATAGGTGTGACTACAACTGAGAAACGACTCCAATACTTGGAGGAATAATTGATGTATCTTAAAGGGGATGACATTTATAGGGAAAATAATCGCAAATATGAAGCCGTGAGTTCCAAGTTGCCGACCAACTTCAACATAACAGATATCCCTAAATTCAAGGGGCATGAAAACCCTTTGAACCATATTTGTGCTTTAAAGGACTACATGTCTATCAAAGGCATTAAACCCGAGATGTTCTTAAGGATCTTTCCTTCATCTCTTGACACCATCCCAAAACAATGGTTCTATTCTCTAGAGCATAAGAAGATCACTACCTGGGATGATGCCGCAATTGAGTTTGCCAAACAATACGCGGATAATGCTGAAATCCAAGTCAACATGCGCACTTTAGAGGTTCTTACCCAAAATGACAAAGAAGGTTTCACCGACTTTCTAAGTAGGTGGAGGAAGACTAGTACTCAACCTGTTGAACGTCTAGATGAAGCTACCCTCGTGGAGAAATTCGTGGATAACCTAAAACCCATCTATGCAAGTCATTTGAGGTACCAAAACATTAAGACCTTCAAAGACTTAAGCGTACTAGGAACAAGGATCGAAGATGACATCCGTAAAGGGCTCTTTTCCAAAATGGTAGGTCGTGGATATCAAGGCACAACAAGTCATTCTTATGGCTCTACTAGCAAAACTGATGAAGTTAACCTTCTCGAGCCATCTAAGAAGAGTACCCCACCAAGTAAATTCACAAATCTTGGGGACACATATTCCAATGCTCTGAAAAGGTTGATGAAACTGGGTAAACTTCAACCTATAGGCCCTACACCCGAACCAGAAAAGAAATCCAAGTTCTTGGATGAGAATTCGTATTGCGAATACCATAGAGGCAAGGGACATGATATAGAGAATGCTACATACTGAAAAATGTGCCTCAAGACATGATTGAAGACGGTCGCCTACCAATACCGCCTGGAGGTAAGCCTAACAATACTCAGAATCCTCTTGGAGTTCTGATGATTACAAGTGACGAATCTACCTTAGATTGCTCACATCTTATCTCCCCAAAAGAGGAGGTAATCAATGGGATATGGACAGATAGCGAGGAAGATGTCTACCGCCAAGATCTTCCCTTAATCAAGAGCGCCGAAAGCATCATAGATGAGATCATTACCACACTGGGCACAGAAACAAACACCAATCAGCAGAAAGGATGGAGAAAGTCGATCAAGTGGACAAACAATCAAGGAAGACTCTTCAAGCTCACCACTAGAGAAGGAGAGATGTTCAAAGGAGAACCAGAAGACGATGAATTTGAGTCAGAGTCAGAGTCGAAGTCGAAGTCTAGAGAAGTTCCTAGAGAGTCTCCTCCTGTCGTCATTCCCACTCCCCTTGTTTCTCCTAGCTTACTATCAAGTAGTAACAGTAGTTCGGGAAATGTCCCAACGGTTATCCCTTTACCGCCACTGACTACAGATCAGGTGGCTTCTTTGTTTCAACTTTTCTCAAACTTTAATATGAATAAATCAGGTTCTACTTACTCTTCGTGTTATCTTGAATGCAGTTCTGTTTATGATGATACTGAGGATGACCCAGACCCAGACTCGATCGAAATACCTCCCTACATAGCCAAAGAAATACTACAAGTGGGGGAAGGGGGACCAGTAATAGAAAACACTGAACCCATTAACGTCGGAACCGAACTAGAACCCCAAGAACTTAGGATAGGGACGACCTTAAGCCTTGCCGAAAGGGCCAGTTTCATAGACCTCCAGCAAGAGTTCAAAGACGTTTTTGCTTGATCCTATAAAGACCTGCTAGGGATCGACAGGGATATCGCAGAGCATAGAATCCCAATCAAACCAGGTTTCAAACCCGTGAAACAGAAGCTTCGTCTAATGAGGACAGAATGGGTTCTCAAAATCAAAGAAGAAGTCGATAAACAATTCAAAGCCGGGTTCATCAAAGTTTCCAAGTACTCAGACTGGGTAGCTAACATAGTTCCCGTACCCAAAAAGGATGGAAGAATCCGCGTTTGTGTTGATTTTAGAGACTTAAACAAAGCAAGTCCCAAGGATGACTTTCCTCTACCACATATCGATATATTGGTGGATAATACAGCAGATCACGCGTTACTATCCTTCATGGATGGATACGCAGGGTATAACCAGATCAAGATGGCCATAGAAGATATGCATAAGATCGCCTTCGTCACTCAATGGGGAACCTATTACTACACGGTTATGCCGTTTGGGTTAATCAACGCCGGAGCTACATACCAACGAACCGCAACTACGCTCTTACATGAAATGATGCATAAAGAAGTTGAGGTATACATAGATGACATGATTGTCAAGTCCAAGGATAGAGAAGGGCACATTGAGAACCTTCGCAAATTCTTCTCAAGGCTACGGAAGTACAACTTGAGGCTCAATCCTCAGAAATGCGCATTCGGAGTAACATCTGGTAAACTCCTGGGATACGTTATTAGCCAACGAGGAATAGAAATAGACACTTCTAAGATCAAAGCTCTAATCGAAATGGCGCAACCTCAAACGGAGAAAGAAGTTAGAGGATTCCTAGGCAAAGTGCAATACATAAGTCGATTCATATCAAAACTCACCATGATCTGCGAACCTATTTTCAAGAAGTTAAAGAAAACAGATCACACCATGTGGGATGATGACTGTCAGAAGGCTTTCGACCGAATCAAGTAGATATTAGCCAAACCATCAGCGCTCATGCCACCTCAACAAGATCAACCTCTTGGTTTATATCTCACGGTAACTGAAACGACCATGGGCGCCATGCTAGCTCAAACCATAGAAAAGGAAGAAAGAGCTATCTACTACCTTAGTAAGAAGTTCTTGGAGTATGAATGCAAATACACACCAATCAAGAAGACATGCCTCACTCTTGTGTGGGCAACGAAGAAACTACGCCATTACATGCTTAGTTACTCCGTCAAAATATACTCCAAAATGGATCCTGTCAAATACCTCTTTGAGAAACCCGTTCTCAATGGACGCTTAGAAAGATGGACTTTGATGCTCTCAGAGTTCGATCTCAAGTATGTACCTTTGAAAGTTATAAAGGGGAGCACCGTTGCCGAATTCTTCGAAGAAAATCCTATTAATGATACACAAACGATAGACACCTGGTCGTTTCCGGATGAGGATATACTCCAAACCAATGTAGACTCCTACGACCTCTATTTTGATGGAGTATCGAAGTTAAGAGGATTTGGAATAGGAGTGTTGCTCATTTCTCCTGAAGGCGAGCATACACCAATCTCTGTCAAACTCGACTTCGAGGTGACAAATAACGCTACAGAATACGAAGCGTGTCTCATTAGATTGCAAGCGACAGTAAGTTTAGGCATCAAGAATCTTCGAGTGCATGGGGATTCATCTTTGATCATCAACCAAATTACGGGATCTTGGAAAATCCGAAGTGAAAGCTTAGCACCTTATTGATACGTGCATTTTATATAGTCTTTTTAGCCTATTTTATGCACGTATTTCTATGCTTTTATCGTGGTTTTATGCTACGAAATGCCCCGAATATGCTACTTTGGGTTATTTTGTCTTATTTGCAGGAATGAACCCGAAAGGAGTGAAAACAAGCCTAAAACATGTCCCTACGCATGCATTTAGGAGATGAGTTGAGTCGGAGCTTGGAAAGTACTATTTTGAGATGCGCATTGGAGTAAGGAAGTTAGGCGAGCCAAGAGAGTGCTTCAATTTGCTAGTTCCTGCTTGTAAGAGCCATATCTCGAGTTCTACAACAGATATTCAGGTGATTCCAGTTGGAGATGAAAGTTCGTCCTTTTAGCTTTCCAATGCCACCGGAATCACCCTGTTTGACCAAGTAACGAAGAAATGGCAGCCGTTTGAAGTTCAGTGCGCGAAGCAGGAATTACGCGCTGAGAGGTGCTCGATCGAGAACTATTTCTGTTTGATCGAGAGCCCATTTGTTCGATCGAGAGACACTTCTTCTCGATCGAGTGGTTTTAGGATGAATAAGTATTCGATCGACTAATTTTCCTTTCGATCGACCAGTTCCTTTTATGCTTTTGCTCGATCGAGTGATTTAGTTACTCGATCGAGTGGATATTGTTGACGGGCTGGGCTTTTTAGGTTTAATTCCGTCATTAGGTTTAGCTAATCCTATTTTCTTATAAATAGGGAGTCAGTATGTTTTTATAAACTCTCTCAGACACTCTACACTCTAATTCTCTTTTTTTCTTTCCCTTGCTACGTTACTTTACACTGTCACTTTGCTCTTAATTTCCGGATCATTTATTTACAGTAATTTCTCTCCCTTCTTCTCTTTAATTATTTAATGTTTATTATTTGTTCTTTCTTTATTTATTGTTTTCCCTTAATTATGCATAGCTAATTCCCCCTAGTATGTTAGGATTAGGGAAGCCGTGGTAGCATGCTTTAATTGTATTAAATAGATTAGTCTTGCGATAGGAATTGTATTAGGCAATTTAATTGTTATCCGGTCGAATGAATGCATGCAGGAGACCATAATTCTAGTTAACCCCGACCTAGATCGAAAGATTGGAAGGGAAGGCTTGCTTAATTACAATAGGGTATTGCAGTGAGGGCGAAAGTTAAGCTGTTTACGCTCTAGGGCGGTTTAAGGACCGAAAGGTGACGACCATAGCTCTTCTTATCAATAGTCTAATCGCCTTAGTATTCCCGATAGTATAAGATCTGATAGCTGCCACGGTGGACCGACTCCTAGCATACTCCCTTCTCTCTTGCTGTTAATTTCTCTTATTTATTTCCCTCGCTTTAGTCTCTAGTTTAGTTAAATCAATCAAAACCCCCAATTGTGACATTTAGACAGATAAATAGACAAATAGATAGTACACCGCCTCCCTGTGGAGATCGACCCTACTTACCGCTGACTTCTGTTAGTAGTACTTAGGTATTTTATTTTTGGTGTAGAAACGACAGCATCAAATTTTGGCGCCGTTGCCGGGGAGGCAGCGTAGTTTTATTTGTTTTTATTTAGTTTATTTCTTGTCTCAGGGAGCTTCGGTTCCTTGAGACCGCTATTATGTCTTTCGTTCTTCTCTTTCCACAGGAAGAGAACGAAATTTTTGGTACTTATTTAGCCAGGTTTTTGGAGTGGCTCGAACCCAGACGAGATGCATTTTCTGAACTCCAATTGTGCTGGACTATCTTCCGGGGTATGAATGACCCTACGCGAGCATACCTAGAATCTATTGGTAAGTGGGATTTCGAAGGAATCCCCGTAAATGAGGTATTAAATTTCTTTGATTGGTTTGCTGCTGAATCTCTTAAACCCAACTTTTCTCTTCATGTTGACTCAAATGAGGGGGTGGGTGAGACCTTAGAAACCAATCTAGGAAGTGCTGACGGAGACATAGAGGAGACCACTAGCGTGGTTGACAATCCTTTTTATAAGGATAGTTTAGAACCCCTTTATGTTTCTTGCACTGATAGTGAGGGTGATTTGAAGGCTCTCTTTGAGAATCTCCATCTTGACGAGTCTAGCGATAAAGAGAGTGAGGAGGTAGATTTAGACAGTCTTGAGGTCAAATGGGATACTTATGATGATATAGATGATGAGCCTATTATAGAGGACCCGATTGACCCAATTGACTTTACAACCCCTTGCATCCGGGATGATTATCCACCTTCACCTTTAGCCGACTGCACTCCTTCACCTCACGCTTCTTACCCGTCCGAGCATTTAAATTCTACTCGCGTTATTTTTAAGTTGAATGTTGTTGAGCTCCTTCATTTACCACCTGCGGTTATTTTGAGTTTTTATATTCCGCCCTTAGCGGAGGGCGAAATTATCTTGTGAATGATTTTGGGAGTCATCATAGGAAATTCGTTAGGCTTAAACGATCTTGTATTTCAATTTCCTATGCTATTACTATATTATGGTGCTACTTACGCTTTTGTGTAGCACATGCGCAGCTATTTGACAGGTTTGGTGCGAGCTTTGAGTTGCTTTGATTGGGTTCAATTAGAGTAGTTGGCTGAAAAAGAAGGTCGAGCTGAGACCTGTCTGAAACTAGCGCTACCCGGGAGGCAACCCGGAGATTTATTTTTAGTTGTTTTTCAAACATTGCATTTTAGTTCAGTTGTGTGTAATAATTGGTCTTCGTACCATAGACTATATCAGTATGCTTGCTTTGTTAGTTTTGCGGGCAATTTTTACTGCGTTTTGCAGGAATACACTGGAGATTACTCGATCGAGTACTTTTTGTACTCGATCGAGAGCTTTTTCTGCTGATTTTACTCGATCGAGTGAAATTTCTACTCGATCGAGTACCTGTAAAAAAAAAAAAAAAAAAAAAAAAAAAAAAAAAAAAATTGTTTACTCGATCGACCACTATTCCACTCGATCGACCACTATTCCTCTCGATCGAGCTGTTTTGGACGCCCATTTTGCGGGATTAGCTTCTTGTGACGATGTTTCGAGCTATTAGTGACCTCCCACGTTTTTGGCTGGTTTGGGGAGGTCCCTTATTCGCGCAATCTTGTGAGCTTTCCGTATTTACTCTCTTTCTCTTTTAGTTTGCATTTCCTTTCCATGTTTTGGTACAATGAGGGCATTGTACGGATTGGTTTGGGAGGTTATGCATCTATATCTCAATGTTCGCATCTTATTTTTATTGCATTTCTGTTATCATCGTTTAATTTCAGTATGCATTGCTGTTTATTTTCATAAAAATCAAAAATCTCATAAAAATTGAAAAATTTCAAAAATTCAAAAAATATTCACGTTTATTTTTGCATATAGGTTGAGTCGGAACGGTAAATTTCCGTGATGTAATTGCACTTTAACTTGTCTTTTTACTTGAGCCTTGCACTTTATTGACGGTTATTAGCCGAGTCTTGTCTTGCGCATATCTACGAGTTTTTGTTCAAATTTAGTTAGATTTGTTTAGACTTGACCTGATAAATTGGCAACCTACTCTATAAATTCTGAGTTTTAGAGCCTAATAACCGGTGACATTCATGACCGGTTTACATAGGAATTGAGAGTAGTACTCCTTGCATAGCATGTTTATCACTTTTGCACTTTTATGAAATTCGATTGCTTGTCACTTGTGTACATTCGGGTTTGTGGTCGGTGTCACATGCAGGGAGGTGCTTGCAAATTTTCCCCTTTCTTTCATTTTCACCCATTTAGCTCCACTTAAGCCAAATTTAGTCTTTTTGACCCATTAGCTACATCCAAAACTGAGCCTGCCTAGTCAAGCTAGTTAGTATGTCTTTTGTGGTATGTGTTTTCCGTCTGCGGTTTGGCCTGTTTTCATTATTGGAGTTGGTTGAGGATGAAGAAAGGAAGAAATGAAAAAAAAAAAAAAAAAAAAGAGATTGAAAAAAAGAAGAAAAAAAAACGTGAAGGATGAAAAAATAAAAATAAAAAAGGAGAAAAAAAAAAGAAAAGAAAATGAATTGGGAAAAAAGAACACACGTATGAGCAGAGAAAGAAAAATCAGAAAAGTTGTTTTTGAGTTGGTTTTTTTGAGACCGTCTGTATCTATTTCTATCTTGTGACGGTCTACTCCTCTGTTTTATTCTACATCTTTTTGAGGAGATAGTGTATTGGGTAGTGAGTTTTGTGCCAAAGAAGGGCACTTGTGTTTATTTTTCAGTCAGTTGAGATTCGGACGGTCTTATATGGTCCTGTTTAGGAACTAGCTTGGCGCTTTTACCTCCACATTTCCATAATTTGTTTTGCCTTTTCTCACCTTAACCTCACTTTCCCATACCAATTGTAAGCCCTCAGCTGTGACGGACATTGTTGGTTGGAATGTATGTGTGGTACTTGAATCGTCTATCATGTTTGTTGCATGCATGTTATGTAGGTCGCAGTCTAGGTGAGTGACTGTTTTATCTTTCTCTCTTATACATATACTTTCACCCTTTGCTTTATGAGAGAAGAGTGACCACGTGAGAGTCCGATTTTGTTGGTCTTGCAAGGTCGATAGGTCAGCTTTATTTATGGACATCTTATAATTCGTTTGCGTATTGACCATTGTAGTCAGAATCGTTGATTTTAGTTTGCATTAAACTGGTTTAAGTAGACAAGTTAAGCTAGCTCTGAGTTATCATTTCCGTTCCATTAGTTGCATTTTAGTTTACTCGAGGACGAGTAAAGGTTTGGTTTGGGGAGATTTGATACGTGCATTTTATATAGTCCTTTTAGGCCTTTTTATGCACGTATTTCTATGTTATTATCGTAGTTTATGCTACGAAATGCCCCGAATATGCTACTTTGGGTTACTTTGTCTTATTTGCAGGAATGAATCCAAAAGTAGTAAAAACGAGCCTTTTACCGTCCGTTTAGCATGCATTTGAAGGAAGAGTGAATTTGGAGCAAGAATGTAGCTATTTTGGGATGCGCAAAGAAGAAAGATAGCTAGGCGAGCAAGGGAAGAACTTCAAATTGCTAGTGCCTACTTTGGAGAGCCATATCTCGAGTTCTACAACTGATATTCAGGTTATTCCAATTGGAGATGAAAGTTTGTCCTCTTAGCTTTCCAACGCCACCGGAATCGCCCTGTTTGACCAAGTAACGAAGAAATGGCAGCCGTTTGAAGTTCAGTGCGCAAAGCAGGAAAAGTACTCGATCGAGTAGATAAATCGCTCGATCGAGTACTAGCTACAGCGAGAAGGTTATTGTCGAGTATAATTAGATTTATCTTATGCTTATCTTATATTTAGTTAATAATAATGATACTACTTAGTATAAATAAGAGTAGTTTAGACCTAATAGAAAAATCATTCATTCCCTGGAGTCAGTAGAGGGAACGGACGACTGCTTATTCTTCAATTCTCTATTTTTCGGATCAATTATTGTATTGGTATTATTTATTCTTCTTTAATCTTTTAATCATCTTTATTGCTTGAATTCCTTCTTCCCTTATTTATTATCATAATTGCTTTTATTCAATCCTTATCAGTTTATCATTATGTTCAGTTTCAATTATTTATTTGTTGTTGTTGTTAATTCGATGGTATGAGTAGCTAATTCCCCTCTGCTAAGACTATAGGGGATCCATAATTATGAAGGGAGAGTAATCGATTTATTGGGTTAATGCTGGTATTGTCTTTGTTGGTTAAATGCTGCAGTTAATTGTATCTGTCTGATTGAGTCGACGCAATTAGACCTTTAATTCTTAGTGATCCTTGACCTGGACCGAAAGGTTGGAAAAGGTAGACTAGTAGCGAACAATAGAGTATTGCAGTGAGGGCGAAAGTTAAGCTGTTTACACTTTAGGGTGAATTAAGGACCGAAAGGTGACGTTCGTTACCCCTTAGACCGTATTTGCATTGACCTGAGACCTAGATTACTTGACCGGATGATTATGGTGAACCGTTTGTCTTAGCTGTTTCTCTCTGTCTGGTAAATCCCCTTCTCTTATTCTCTTTTCCTTATTCTTATTAGTTTAGAAAATCATTTCAAACCCCCACATTGTGACCCGTTACTCATAGACTAAAATTAGACAGATAAATCTCATTTTTGCCTCCCTGTGGAGATCGACCCTACTTACCGCTAGCTTCTGTTAGTTGTAACTTAGGTTTATTTTTGATACTGCGACGACCGGTATCACTTATCAAGCCAGAATAGACCAAGTTGCCCAATTCTTCGATCAAGTGACCTACCTACATCTACCTCGAGATGAAAATCAATTTGCAGATGCTCTTGCAAAACTTGCATCTTTGATTAATATGCCGGATAGCATGGTGGAAATGCCTTTATGCATCGAACGACGGTCAGAGCCAGCTTATGTGCACCAAATCGCTGATGAAGAGGAAATCACAGAGGAACCTTGGTTCCAAGAGATCCTAAACTTCAAACTCAATGGCACCTATCCACCAGATATGGACAAAAGGGGACAACGCGCTATACGCTTACTAGCTTCCCAATACGTTCTCATGCAATGAGAATTGTATAAAAGAACAACTCTTGGTGTAATCCTACGATGTCTTGATCATTCACAGGCACGGAAAGTGATGGAAGAAGTCCATGATGGAGAATGTGGCCCTCACATGAGTGGACCCATGATGGCAAAGAAAATCACACGTTTGGGGTATTATTGGACCACGATAGAATCCGATTGCATCAAATATGTAAGACATTGCCACAATTGCCAAATCTTCGGGAATGTGCAACATGTCCCTCCTTCATTGCTTTACACCATGACATCTCCGTGGCCATTTTCTGCTTGGGGAATTGACATCATCGACAAGATCACTCCAGCCGGAATAGGAGGTCACTGTTTCATCCTAATAGCAATTGATTTTTTCACCAAGTGGGTAGAAGCGGCTTCCTACACCAGTCTTACAGCCAAGAACGTGGCAAAGTTCATACAAACAAACATCATCTGTCGATATGGTTGCCCACATGAGATCATCAGTGACAATGGATCACATTTTCAAGCTGAGACTAAGCAATTGCTAGCCAAGTACAAAATCAAACATCACCACTCCTCGCCATAAAGACCACAAACCAATGGCGCGGTAGAGGCGGCAAACAAAAACGTTGTCACAATTCTCAAGAAAATGATTGACAACTATAGAGATTGGCCAAGCAAGATACCCTTTGCTTTATGGGGATACCGTACGTTTGTTAGGACACTCACTGGGGCCACCCCATTCTATTTGACCTACGGCATGGAAGCTGTACAACCAATCGAGCTAGAAATACCATCCTTGCGTATTTTACTCGAAAGCCAAATCCCTGAAGCAGATTGGAAGAGGATAGATACGAAGAACTCATCCTCCTGGATGAATGAAGGTTACGTGAATTACACAATGTGAAAACATATCAGGCACGTATCAAACGAGCCTTCAACAAAAGGGTTAAGCCAAGGAATATAAAAGAAGGAGACTTGGTCCTGAAATCAATTAGAGCTCTTTTACATGTCGATCCACGAGGAAAATTAAAACCCAATTGGGCCGGGCCATTTCTAGTCAAGTCCATACTTCCAGGGGGTGCGGTTAGGATCACAAACTTAGATGGAAACGAATTTGCCAACCCAACAAACTTTGACCAACTAAAACGTTACTATGCCTAGAATAGCAGCAAAAAAACGCGCCTCGCGTAACCTCACGTGTCGCTCTTGTGGCACGAAATAAACGGCCCCTGGCCAAGCTGAAATAAGCTAATGTAATCATGCTCTTGCATTTTGACAATTTGTCATCCTCATGTCATCAAATAAACTGGAATGCATTTTAGGAGTAAGTAAAAGCTCATGCTTATCTTTCTAAGTTCATTACAAGCTCTTGCTTAGAACAATTATTCTTTTACATTTACTTGAACTACGTGCAAGGGTTTGATTTCATTTTTTTAATGAATACGTAGGCAATCCTTCACAGGATACAACCCATTAATAATTTCAAATGTAAATAGAAGGACATTTGCAAATGCATTTGGAATTCGACAAAAATAATGATAGAAAATCGTAACGGTTTCATAACCAATCAACCTCTTTTATTTTATTTCTTTAATAATAATATACCACATAATATAAAAAATAAAAATAGGCTAGGATTCTAAAAACCCCACCTTCTTATTACAATAATAATAATAATAAATAATGATAAAGACTTTGGCTATTCATCCATTTTTCCTTTGCCTTTGTCATTTTTATCATATTTCTTGTCCCGACCTCAAGCCGGACGCTCTGGTGCCACTTCCGACCTAATAACCAATGGTCTCTCTCGTTGTCTAGCCTTGTCATTCTTGTCATCCACCATCTCGGCGGCATGAGAAGTCTTCGGTTTCGAGTTGGTTTCTTCGAAGGATGAACAACTCGAAACCCGGCTTCTTCCTCTCCCTCAGTCAGATGCTTCTCTTTCTCCTTTTCTACATCACGAACCTTGTAGTCAATAGGTTCGCGTTTCCTCAATCTCTCGCGCTCCTCCGGAGTAGTTGGTTTCCTCCACCGCAGATAAGAATCCGATACCCATAGAGCACTAACAGAAGAGCTCAATAACCAAAAATTTCTTTGAGCTCATTTGACGGCCCATTCTCTTCGACTCTCAGTAGTAAGCGCCACGGCAGTCTGCGAGACAGTGTCAAGCTTCTGAATCATCTGCTTCAATCCAACCTGCCTCATCAACCTCTCCGGAAAGATGCATATCATAAACTCCAAGCCAGGGATCCGCACAGACTGGGTAGGATCCAAGGATGATACTCCAGTGACAGATTTAAGATGCCACCATGGTACGATCCATCTAATCAAGGGGCCATCTTCACTCTTCAATTTGTTTTCCCAATAGTTGCAGACTCAAGTGAAATCCACCATGTAGAGCCTGGTCCTCATCGCAATTGAACGGGCATGATAAGCAGGAACATTAACTGGGGGCTCGATCAATCGAAGACGCTCCATAAGCCAGACCTAACAAAATCGGGTATTAGAGACAAAAAGAAAAAACCGAAAAAAAAAAGAAACAAAGGAAAAGACGAAAAAAGAAGACAAAAAAAGACAAAAAAAGAAAGAGAGCAAAGAGTTCTCTTACCTGCAAAATGATGGGACTTCCCAAATAAGGAAGGTCACGGTTGGCTTTCCTGTTATCTAACCCCAACAGGATTTCTCCTAAGCACAGGCAAGCTGGGCTCCTACGCAGCTGTATTTGCTCAATCAAGCTCAAATAACAAGGATCACCTCTCAAATCCTCATCAACATGCCCTTGAAGGACATATACATGCAGTAGACAAAACCCGAATGCCCTTCGCCTGGCAACATAAGAGATGGTAGTATCTTCCCTGTTTATGAATCGATCAATGAAGTCCAACATTCGCACTCCCTTTGAGGTCACAAGATGGTCCACCTCAGCTCTTGTCAACCCAAGCAAATCCCTAAACTTATTCTCATACTCTTGAGAAGTGGAGGGAATAGCAGGCAAATGTTCCGGGTCCCAACCACCAATCACAATAATTTCTTCGGGAAATGGGCAAATGTCGCCTCCAGGGACGACAAATACGTGATAATTCGGGTCCCAATAATCAAGACAAGCATCTAGGAACGGTTTGACCACCTTGATCAACTTCAAACTCAAAAGTGATCCAAAGTTATAAGCACCCATGTCGTATTTCTCCACATTAGAGAACTCATTTATCCATTCTTTTAGACGAATTTCAAGAGTATTCATGATATATGCTTATTTTGAGAGCTTTATGTAATAAGACGAACGAAAGACGGAACAATTATGTGAATAAAACCTCCCTCGACGTCTCTATTTATACTAAAAGCTGTTTCCTAAAATTCGTCAGGACGGATACACTGGGGAACAGGCGCAGCACCTGCTGCACCTCTTCAATGGGACGCAGCTCTTGCTCAGCCTTTTCCTCAGCCTTCTTTCTGTGATTTTCCGCGTTGGATCTTTCCTAATTCCTCAAATAATAATTTCCTATTCGTAACGGGTTATTATTTTGGCAAAGTCGTCAAATTGCCATGTTTCATGTTTCCTAATTCCACGGGCACGCTTTCTGAGGAGATATCGACATTTTCGTCATCTTAACACACTTATTCATTTCTTTTTTTAATTTTCTTTTGGGGAATCATTTCACCAATTTAATTTATTCATTTTCAAACTTATACATTTCTTTTTAATTTTCTTTTTTCAGGAATCATTTCACTCTCCTTCCACATAGCATTTCAAACTTATATGTTTCTATTTTTTTCTTTTTTTAGGGTGTAACCCTCCCTACCATCCGGTCATTTCCGGCAAATTTTTTGCATTTTCTTGCATTTTCGAGTTGTTATTTTGTGCTAATTTAGGCCATGTGTACAAATGTATGTTCTATGTGATTTCTGTGTAAATTTCGGCGGCATGACGGCATAAACCGTCATCTACCAAACCTGTTTAAAGCTAACCTGCAGGTACAAACAAAGTAACCCAGCAGCAAAGGCACTCAGGCCATCATATATACAATCAAAAGGGGATATGTACGCCAAAGTGGGGGCTCGAGCCCCAAAACAAAGTCCGAATGTCCAAAATGTGGGTCCTAAAAATGTACAAAATGTACAAAATACAGCCGAAAACAAAAAACAACAAGCAAACTACTGTTGGTCGCCGTCTAGCTCAGCAACTCTCGTCTCGAGAGCAGCAACCTCGGCGTCATGAACCTCGAGCTCCCTCAGCAGGCGAGCTGTCTACACCCGAGACTGGGCAAGCTCTCGCTCCAGCTCATGCTCCCTCTGCAAACAACAAGAATTGGCTCATGTCAATCATTTCAAACATAAGGAAAGTTAGAAAGTTCGAAAATGAAGTAAACGGAAGGTTCATACCTGACCTCCTCGGCCGCCAGTAAATGCCTCGACCGCAGTAGCCCGCAACCGGTTGGCTACCCTCCACAAAGCCACGAACCGGTATGGCGTAACCTGCATTTCAAAAGAAGAGATTCGAAATAATTGGACAAACTCAAGCAAATGTGTTCTTACACAAAATTATAAAAGTTAGGAGACTCACCCTCCGAATCAGATGCTGCCATTCGTCCAAGCCAGCATCACTCACCGCCGCATCAAAGTCACGCAGCTCGAAGATCGTCGTCATCCCCGTCGCGTCAGTGTACTCAAGGGTCTCGGGGTACTCTGGGGGCTCGATACCCGCCGCCTCGACCTCCTGCAAAGTCAAATGATTTCTATTAACCGATGATCATTCATCGTGTTCTCAAAATGATCAAAAATAAGAGTAAAACACTTACCACGACCGGCCGGTACGCCCGCCTCCTGTAGAGGAACGCCGAGTAGTCCTCGCCTGGAAGAAGGAGGGCGTCACCACCAACGCCAGCAAGGTCAGCCTCCCTCTCAGCCTCAGAAGGCTCCCTAAACATCGTCCGAGGAGGATCGATGGGAACCGTGAAGACATCTCGATAGCACTGACGAGCCAAACGCTCGCCCAAGTACCACACAGGACCCATCGACGTCCTTAGCAGCAACCGGCTCGAGCTCCTAAGTCAAAGGACCTCAGCCACAAAAGGAGGAGCGCCAGCGTAGTTGATACGTGCATTTTGTATAGTCTTTTTAGCCTATTTCAGCACGTATTTCCATGCATTTTTATACTTTTTTTATAGTATTTTGCCCCGAATTGGCTACTTTGGTTCGTTTTGTCCATTTTGTAGAAATGAACGCGAAAGTAGTGGAATCGTACCCTTTTTCGTCCTTTTTGCATGCATTTAGAGGAGACGGGATTTTCCAGAGTGAGATACTGCGTTGGGAAGCGTCAAGGCACGGTTTACGAGGCAGTCGGGCATGGACTTGAGCTGATTTGAAGACAGAAGACTCGATCGAGCAGTTTTGTCACTCAATCGAGTGGTTTTTACGTACCCAGATTGGTCGATCGAGTAGTTTTCTACTCGATCCAAAGTTGCTGAAAAGAGAGTTACTCGATCGAGTAACTATTCTACTCGATCGAGTAGATTATGCTGAGGTTTGCTCGATCGAGTGGTTTTATTCCACTCGATCGAGTGGTTTTTGTCTTCATGGGCTTTAATTAGCCCGTGAGTTGTTTTATTTCGCAGAACTTATCTATTTTCCTATTTAAGCACGCTTTACTAGGTCATTAAGATGGATCTTTTATCTTAATCAGTTTTACACAGAGAACTGTTATCACATTGCTTTTCCTTATTCACTGTAACTTTACTTTGGGATTATTTGCTCGGATTCGATTGTTCTTTACGCCGGATTCGCACGATTGTAATTCCTTTCTCTTCTCTTATTTATAATCAATCGTTTGTTTATTTTAATTCCTTGTTTACTTCATTAATTCTTTTTCCCTAATTTACATTTATGCACTTTATTATTTGTTTCATTATGTTTATTGTTAAATCATCGTTTATTGTTAGTTTTGATATTAATAGCAATATGAGTAGCTAAATTTAATGCATGTTGGGATTAGGGGATCTGCGGTAGGAATGTGACGATGTAGTAAATGAAATAGATGAATTAATTGTGAGATTCTGTCACCATAGCAATTTAATTGTATTTATCGACTTAGTTGAGTGCACGCTTCTGAGTCATCTCTTTAATCTGGCTAAAATTAATCCTAGATCGAAAGATTGGACTAAATAGGCGTGCTATGAACAGTAGACTACCCCGACGAGAATGAAAGTTAAGTTAGTGGTATTTTAGGATAAAAAAGGACCGAAAGGACCTTTCCACATCCGTCTTGCATTAATTCGTCTGAGTTGTTTACAGCTGAGTCACTGGACTACTGTAGTGAACCGAATTCCCGACATGTCCCTTCTCTATCTGATAGTTTAATCCTATTTTCTTGCCTTTACTGCTCTTGTCTCTTCTTCTCTTCCTTTAACCCTTTGTAGTTTAGAAAACAATTCAAATAACCCCCCGATTTGTGACCAAATAGACGGACTTCTACAGATATCTTGCCTCCCTGAGGAGATCGACCTGACTTCCCTAGCTATATAGTTAGTTTAGTTAGTTTATTTTTGATAGGTACACGACAGACGTATCAAATTTTGGTGCTGTTGCCGGGGAGGCAATTGCCCTATCTGTTTCTGTTTCGTTTATTTTATCCGTCTCAGGGAATTTTTATTCCTTGAGGCAGTTCTTACTTATTTTCCTTCAGTGTTGTTTATGCCCGTGTCGACGGGTTTGAGTTAGTTTCACTGATTCAACCGGAGAGATTGTTCAGGCATAGACTCCGTCTGCAGAGAAAATCACGAAAGGAAGACTTGAGTACTTTCGAGCCAGAGCTAGATCATTCTCTTTTCGCAGAAGACATTCCTATTTCTACCGATCAACCAGTAAAGATGCCAAAGCTTTCTAGTCACTCGGTGCCTAAAGCAACCTCGATTCGAAAGGGTTTCAATCTCCAGACTGACGATGGGAATACATTCGACATCCGTCCTTCCTACATCAATCTGGTAGAGAGAAATCTTTATAGAGGTGTGGCAGGTGAAGACCCGAGGAAGCACATGGAGGTCTTTACAGATTATTGTTCTACTATCCCCGCCACTAAGGAGGTAACTCAAAACAAGATTAAGGAGGTTTTATTTCCTTTCTCTTTGACCGATTCGACCCGGGGAGTGGTGACGACTTGACCGCACAACAGGGGCTTACAGATTGGGAGTCTCTTGCTCTTGCCTTTTACAAGAGATATTTCCCTCCACAGCGCACCAATCTGATGAGGGCCAAGATTACCAGTTTTAGGCAGGCTCCCGATGAGACTTTATATGAGGCGTGGTCACGATTCAAGAAGTTGGTGAGGTCTATTCCTCACCATGGTTTTGACCCATGTTTTATAGCTAATAAGTTCTACAATGGGCTGTATGACGACCACAGAGCCATACTTGATGCAGCATCTAATGGGAGATTCCAGGAAAACACCGATGATGATAAGGGATGGGCCCTTATTGAAGAGATGGTGAATCATAGTGCTGAGTATGGAAACCCGAGGGATAGTATAAGAACAGTTCATGCAGTCGATAAGCAGGTTGTGGCTCAGCTGGAAGCCATGAATGCTAGATTTGACAAGTTGGAGTTACAAGCTGTTGGGGAGCCTCAGACGGTCCATGTTCTTACTAGAGGAGAGACCGTTTTATGTGAGAGATGTGGGAGTAATGATGGCCACACTGCTATTGGCTGTCTTATGGAGAAGGAAAAAGTCCTTGCCTTTCAACAATATAGGCAAGGAGGGGGTTCCTATTACAACAACCAAGGGGCAGTACATCCCAATTTGAGGTGGATGGTTAAAATGTGCTCAATCCTACCCCTCCTCCGCACCAGCAGCAACCATATGTTCCTCCACATAAGAATCAACAAGGCTTTTAGAAGCCTCCTTCCTTCGCTCCTCCCAATCACGGTGCATCATCTTCCGGTGGGGTGAGTGAAATGGGTGAGCTTAAGTCTATGTTGCAGTCCTTTACAAAGCAGTGGCAGCTGAGTGATCAACAGAAAGATGCGTCCATTAAGGCACTTAAAACTCAAGTTGCCCAACTAGCCTCGAATCAATCCACAAGAAAGCAGGGCCAATTACCGACTCAAAATGAGAAGAATCCACCTGAGACGGTAAATTTAATCAATTTGAGAAGCGGTCATTCATATGAGGGACCGGAAATGTTGAAATCAGACCCAAGGAATGCTATAACTGATGATGAACAATGTTCTGTCGAAGGAAATGAGCTGACGGCTAAGAAAGTGCTCGATCGACTGGTTTCTGGAGGTCGATCGAGTAGATTTGGTGATGAAAGTACTTGATCGAGTAGATTTTCTACTCGATCGAGTGAACAGGAAAAGCAGACTGCTCGATCGAGTGAAATTTCCACTCGATCGAGTGATATTGATGAAGAAACTACTCGATCGAATGGCAATTTTGGTCGATCGAGTAGTTTAGATGACGGGAAGCTTGATCGAGAGCCTGCTAGTGCTCGGTTAAGCGAGAAATCACCTGGAAGACCTCGTTCGAGAGGTAAGAAGCGTCCAAAGGATACAGAGCTTGCTCCGGCTGACACATTGGAAGAGAGAAACAAGGGACTCGAGATACCCATCACGGTTCCCTTCTCGAGGCGTCTGCAGAATACTAAAGCTAATCAACAATTCGGCAAATTTGTCGAACTTCTGAGAAGCTTAGAAGTCACTGTGCCATTCACCGAATTGCTGACAAAGGTACCCTCTTACCTTAAATTTATGAAAGAAATTTTATCGCGCAAGAGGAATATTAGTGATAATGAGACAGTAGCTTTGAATGAGGTGGGGTCAGCCCTATTTCAAAATAAGTTACCTCCCAAACAGTCAGATCCGGGTAGTTTTTCAATTCCATGTCATATCGGTACCCATTTGATTGATAACGCGTTATGCGATCTTGGCGCTAGCGTGAGTGTCTTACCGTTGTCTCTGTCTAAGAGACTTAGTTTGACAAAGTTGAGTTGCACCAACATGACTGTCCAGATGGTCGACCGTAGTATATCACGGCCACTAGGTATAATAGAAGACATACCTGTTCAGATCGGGAGGTTCTTTATTCCCGTTGATTTTGTTGTCTTAGACATCCCCGAAGATGCACACACCCCTATTATTTTAGGGAGACCATTTTTATCTACTGCCCGTGTAGTAATAGACGTCGGGGGTAAGACGTTGACTTTTCAGGTAGGGGACGAGGAGCTGATATTCCATCAGTCTAAGTTCTGGAGGGCTCCCATGCAAGCTCAGCCTTGCAATGCCCTCTCTTCTATTGACCCTATTATTGACAGTTCAGACGAAAATTTGGAGTATTGTGCTGCTATTGTTACCCCTCCGCCTCAGATTGAGAGCAAAAATGAGGAAAGTTCGTCTGTTTTCCTTGCTGTAGGTACAGATGAAAGCAATGAAGGAGCTGTCAAAGGACATTGTGCAATTAATGTCAATCAAATTGGAAGTGAGGATGCTAAAGACGGTGATAAAGGAGCAAGGATGAGGAAAGTTCGTGCATATATGGATGTGAACTATTCCCCTCCTACTGAATTAAATGATTCAAATTCAAGCTCATGGAAGCTGAAGAGGACAATCAATGTTGCTGAGATGACGTCCTCCAGTCAGGAGCCCTCCAAGGGGCTACTGAATTGCATTGGAAAGTGAGCGGGGAAATGCCCCGTGTAACACCTTGCAAAAACAATTTTTGAATTTTCCGTTGGATTTCTTTTATTGCTTTTAATTAGGACAATTAGATTTTAGACAGTTTTTAGCGTAGATTTAAGACTATAGACTGTTCTTATGCGTATTTGGTATTTCGGGATATTTTTGCACGTGTTTTTATGCAGGTTTGGGGAATTTTTACGCATTTCAAAAGAAGAAATGACGAATTAAAGAGCTTACGCGAGAAAAGAGCTCGATCGAGTACTTTTTGTACTCGATCGAGTGAAAAATGGTCGATCGAGTGCTTCTTTTCAGTCGATCGAGTAAAGCATATAAGGGGAGTTCTCGACCGAGTAGAATTCTACTCGATCGAGTAGGTAAAGCATCAAAGTCCTCGATCGAGTAGTTTTAAACCACTCGATCGAGTGAATTCGTAGAGGACACAAGGAATTTTTCCTTAACTCACTTGTTTTTATTTCTAATTTCATTTTTCCCCAATTCTTTTCGTCATCCCCTTCCTTTTGCGATCAAAACTCCCCCAAATCCCCATTTTAATTGCTCTAAATACCAAATCTGTCACCTACATTCTCTTGCTTGCTAATTAATCTTTCAAATCCCCTTAATTCCCCCTTGATTTGTGCTCGTTTACACGGTCTATTAAAGGGTTTAGGGTTTGCGGTTTTTGGGTAAAAAATCGCCACTTTTGCTTGTTAATTGAAGATTAATTGCATTTATAGGCTTCTTCTCATCAAGTAAGTGATTTCTTCACCTCATTGCATTTCAATTTAATTAATTTTGCACTTTTCTGAGGCAATTTGAAATTAGGGTTTCGAAATTGTTGGTTTAGTCGAATTTTTCGACTTTAATTGTCTTTGTTTTCCCTCCTTTGTCTTACTTGATGATCAATCCCCTTTCCTCATTGCTTTAACATGCTTAAACTCGAATTTTATGCAAAATTTGCGATATGGGTTCAGGACAGTCGAAATTTTCGACTGTCATCTTGGTACTTGTTGCTGTAATTTGCCTAGTTAACTTCATTGTTGTTTAATTGCCGCTGTTGTTGACTGCTATCCCGCCCCTATCGCCGTTTGCTTGTTGTTATTCGAAAATTTTGAGGAATTGTTGGGAATTTTGTGCTGTAGGTCGAAATTTTTCGACTGGTAGGGGAGTTTTCAAGTTCATCATGCCGCTATTATGCTGGTTTTCCTGCTTTTTAGCTACTGTTAGCCGCTGTTATTCTTATCATACCCTACCCTTTGTATACAGGATGGATTCTAGCTCACTACCTTCTACTAGCTCGTCTTCTAGCCCATCCTTGGCTGAGACGGTGGCCCCTGCTATTGCCACCGCCTCCGCTTTAGTTAGTACCGCAGCCCCTGTTTTCCTAGTTTCAGCTGCTGGTACCGTTTTTACCCCAGCTAGCTCTGCTTTGCTACCTCGATTTCGGCTGCCACGTCATTACGGCCACCACCACCGCTAGCCTTTCTTCGTCGGTGGTGGCCCCAAAGAGCCACACCCTTCCACTCCGATCATTGTTTCCACACTGTGGCGGACTACTTGCCAGATTCTGTTGCCTTTTTAGAGCCACCCGTTCTTCACACCGTCACTGCACGGGCTTCTACTTTGGGTTCCAGAGGCCGGGGCCGAGGTCGTGAACGTTTCCGTTCTACGTCAGCTCCCGCTACTTCTACTTCTGCAGCTCCTTCTACCTCAGGTGCTGCTCCTTCTACTTCTGGCACGGTCACAGTCCGAGGGGACACCTCCCTCGACTCTCTCCTAGACTACCCGCAGGTAATTTTTGTTAACGCTTTACATCGTAAGAAGTTTTATCACCTGCTAGGCTGCGAGTTTGTACCTTCCCGATTTTTAGAGAAATCGGCACTTGTGAGACTCGGCATCTACGAGTCGGTTTGTTTTTACTACGGGGCACGGGGATGGCCGGACTCATCACTATGAGCGGCCGTACCTTTCTGGAGCTGAGCCTTGAGTTTCTCAGCTCCTTTACCTTCTCCTCAGGGGCACACGATGCCGACCTCACTAGTTCTTGAGTGTCGTTTCGGTTGTTTGACCGGACTTTTCAGATGACTTTAGAGGAGTTTGGTCGCAGACTTGGCCTCTCTTCTACGGGTGAGACTACACCCTCTAGGAGGGTCTTTCGTCAGCTTTGGCGGACCCTGGCCCAGACCACTTTTACCGAGCGAAAGCTCCATCAGGTCCACCTTCCCCCTGTCCTTTTTTTTCGTAGATTGATGGGGAGCACTATTTTCGGCCGAAAGGAGCCGAACAACATCACAAACACCAAGCTCTCCATCCTGAGCGGTTACCTGAACGTTGACTGTGAGGGTCCTTTTACCCTAAACATTGCTTACTTGATCGCCCAGTACTTTCAGGCCCAGGGGCTGAAGGAGACGGGATCTATTGCATGCGGTGGCATAGCCACCATTCTTGCCCGTTCCTTCTTCCCCGTTTGGCCTCGTGACTTGCAGTACCTCGAGGGAGAGAGGTATCTGAGTCTGGATGCCATGCTTTCTCAGCATTGGCTGACCTCAGACTACCAGACATGGAAGATAGACGGCTTCCTGTCTGTAGACTTACCCTGTGACACTCTCCCCCGTCTAGCGCCTCTGCCTACTGTTGCTAGGGGCGCCCTCGACTTCCACCACTGCCTGACCTTCACCTTCTACTCCGACCACCTCCCACTTCACCCGCCGCCAAGAAGCGGCGTAGAGTTGAGACTAAAGAGGGGTCCACACCTTCAGGGAGTACCCAGCCTTCCACGGCTACTCCCATCCCGACCCCTACTCCTAATACTACTACCACTCCTACTCCCATCCTACCGACCAGACACAGGCATAGCCGGTCCTACCGGCTACTTTCGTACCAGCTCCACCCTTTGTGGCGTCCGCGGTCATGGACCAAGGGCGCCGTGACGGTTTGTTGCTTGAGATTGCAGAGCGTCAGGCTCGTATGGAGAGGGACATCGCCCTGGCCTTGCACCCTCTGTAGGAGTACCACTTGAGGCAACACCGTCCGATCCCAGAGGGTTGTCCACACCCTTCCTTCTACCGGTACCCAGCTGAGGGGTACCCGGAGCTTGCTGAGGAGGAGGAGGACGAGGACCCAGAGGTGGCAGTGGAGAGAGCTTGAGCTGAGGAGCGGAGGAGGAGAGAGGAGGAGAGAGATCCCGAGTTCCGGGTGGAGGACGTCCGCGACAGCGAAGACGACGCTGACGATAGCTACTGGTCTACTCACTTCCCCAGTTTTCTGGCTGGTTTGGGGAAGTTCGCATTTTGTATGTATTTCTTACTCTTTTATTTTGTCTCCTTTTTATTTCTTGTTTTTATTTATTTATTGGTTGTATATTCCCGTTCCCCTGTATATTTCTGCTGGTGTATGCTGGAGGACAACGAGGGCGTTGTCCGTTTTGGTTTGGGGAGGGTATTGCATCCTTTTGAGTCTGCATTTGCATTTGTCTTGCATTCACGTTTATTTTTCAGCTTGCATTGTTGTTTATTTCATTAAAAATTCAAAAATCACAAAAAAATTAGAAAACTTCAAAAATTTCAAAAATTTCACGTTTATTTTTGCATATAGGTTGAGTCGGAATGGTAGATTTCCGTGATGATAATGCACTATAACTTGTCATTTTCCTCGAGCCTTGCACTTCTGTTGATAGTTATTAGCTTTGTCATACGCATAGTCTACGAGTTTCTGTTCAAATATAGCTGACTGTTTAGACTTGACCTGATAAATTGGCAAACTACTTGATAAATTCCGAGTTTTAGAGCCATAACTGGTAACATTCATGACCAGTTCATTAGGAATCGAGAGTAGTACTCCTTGCATAGCATGTTCATCATTTTTGCACTTTTATGACATTCAATTTCCTGTCAAATGCACATATTCGGGTTTGTGGTTGGTGTCACATGCAGGGAGGTGCTTGCAAATTGTCCCTTTTCCTTATATTTTTCACCCATTTAGCTCCACATAAGCCAAAACTTGCCTTTTTGACCCATTAGCTACATCCAAAATTAAGCCTGCCTAGTCAAGCTAGTTTTAGTATGTCCTTTTGTGGTATGATTTTCCGTCTGCAGTTTGACCCGTATCTTTTGTATGGAGTTGGTGGAAATTAAGGAAGGAGAAAAGAAAAAAAAAGAATTGAAAAAAAAGAGAGGAAAAATGTGAAAGAGAAAGGAGAAAAGAAAAAAAGAATTGAAAAAAAAGAAGGCTGAAAAACGTGGAAAAGAAAGAAAGAAAAAAAAGAAATTTGAAAAAGTTTAATTTGTTTCAGTTGTTTCATTTAGACGGTATTAAAAAAGGGAAGTTTGTAACCGTCTGACTCCTCCATTCTTATTCTATTTTTTTGAGGAGATTGTGTTTGAGTTTAGTGAGTTGTGTGCCAAATGAAGGTCACTTGTATTCTATTTTTCAGTCAGTTGAGATTCGGATGGTTTATTATGGTCCTGTTAGGAACTAGCTTGACGCTTTTACCTCCACATTACCATAACTTTCTTTGCCTTTTCTCACCTGAACCTCACTATGACCATATTATTTGTAAGCCCTCGGCTGTGACGGACATTATTGGTTGGAGTGTGTGCATTAGTACTTGAATTGTCTTTCATTTTTGTTGCATGCATGCTATGTAGGTCGCAGTTAGGTGAGTGACTGCCTTTTCTTCTCTCTTTTACATATAACATTCACCCTTTGCTTCATGAGAGAAGAGTGACCACGAGAGAGTCCGATTTTATTGGTCTTGCAAGGTCGATAGGTTGGCTATATTTCTGAATAGCTTATAACTCGTTTGCGTATTGACTGCTTAGCTTTAACTGTTAGTTTTTGTTGCATTAAACTGGTTCAAGTAGACAAGTTAAGCTAGCTCTGAGTTATCATTTCCATTCCATTAGTTACATTTTAGTTTACTCGAGGACGAGTAAAAGTTCGGTTTGGGGAGATTTGATACGTGCATTTTGTATAGTCTTTTTAGCCTATTTCAGCACGTATTTCCATGCATTTTTATACTGTTTTTATAGTATTTTGCCCCGAATTGGCTACTTTGGTTCGTTTTGTCCATTTTGTAGAAATGAACGCGAAAGTAGTGGAATCGTACCCTTTTTCGTCCTTTTTGCATGCATTTAGAGGAGACGGGATTTTCCAGAGTGAGATACTGTGTTGGGAAGCGTCAAGGCACGGTTTACGAGGCAGTCGGGCATGGACTTGAGCTGATTTGAAGATAGAAAACTTGATCGAGCAGTTTTACCACTCGATCGAGTGGTTTTTACGTCCCTAAATTGGTCGATCGAGTAGTTTTCTACTCGATCCAAAGTTGCTGAAAAGAAAGTTACTCGATCGAGTAACTATTCTACTCGATCGAGTAGATTATGCTGAGGTTTGCTCGATCGAGTGGTTTGATTCCACTCGATCGAGTGGTTTTTGTCTTCATGGGCTTTAATTAGCCCGTGAGTTGTTTTATTTCGCAGAACTTATCTATTTTCCTATTTAAGCACGCTTTAATAGGTCATTAGGATGGATCTTTTATCTTAATCAGTTTTACACAGAGAACTATTATCATGTTCCTTTTCCTTATTCACTGTAACTTTACTTTGGGATTATTTGCTCGGATTCGATTGTTCTTTACGCCGGATTCGCACGATTGTAATTCCTTTCTCTTCTCTTATTAATAATCAATCGTTTGTTTGTTTTAATTCCTTGTTTACTTCATTAATTCCTTTGCCATAATTTACATTTATGCACTTTATTATTTGTTTCATTATGTTTATTGTTAAATCATCGTTTATTGTTAGTTTTGATATTAATAGCAATATGAGTAGCTAAATTTAATGCATGTTGGGATTAGGGGATCTGCGGTAGGAATGTGACGATGTAGTAAATGAAATAGATGAATTAATTGTGAGATTCTGTCACCATAGCAATTTAATTGTATTTATCGACTTAGTTGAGTGCACGCTTCTGAGTCATCTCTTTAATCTGGCTAAAATTAATCCTAGATCGAAAGATTGGACTAAATAGGCGTGCTATGAACAGTAGACTACCCTGACGAGAATGAAAGTTAAGTTAGTGGTATTTTAGGATAAAAAAGGACCGAAAGGACCTTTCCACATCCGTCTTGCATTAATTCGTCTGAGTTGTTTACAGCTGAGTCACTGGACTACCGTAGTGAACCGAATTCCCGACATGTCCCTTCTCTATCTGATAGTTTAATCCTATTTTCTTGCCTTTACTGCTCTTGTCTCTTCTTCTCTTCCTTTAACCCTTTGTAGTTTAGAAAACAATTCAAACAACCCCCCCATTTGTGACCAAATAGACGGACTTCTACAGATATCTTGCCTCCCTGAGGAGATCGACATGACTTCCCTAGCTATATAGTTAGTTTAGTTAGTTTATTTTTGACAGGTACACGACAGACGTATCAGTAGTCCACCCAAGGCCTGGGCACCCACTAAGAAAAGGAGACGAAGGGTCATTCTTATGATCAGTTCTAAAAGTAAAGAAGAAAGACAAACAACGCAAGGTGAAGTACTCATGCCGTCCAACTGAAGAGCGTTCACCTCCCGTCGACAGACGTTGTGGAAGGAACGCCGGCTCCTCGTACGGCACATCACCCAATCCCTCACAACGGGATAAGCCCTCTCCACCGGCTCCGTCCTCTTGGGCGCGAGGCCTGGAAAGTAGGAGTACACCCACGCCTGTAAAATAAGACAGTCAACAACGATCTTTCGTGGTTCGATAAGAAAAGGAAAGGATTTTTCATGAAATAAGATGAAGGTTCACACCTCTAACAATAGCCCAGGGCCAACAGCGGCAGGAGAAGTCCCCTTCTCCATCAACTCCGGACGAACCATGGCCCTCATAAAGCGAATGAGGACCGCAAAACCAGCAGTGACCCAGTCCCAACGGCCTAGGTCACTCAGGTTAGAAAGAAAGGGAAGGAGCTTCGTTGATAGCCTCTCTCCCTTGTCTCCGAGGTAGATCGAAGACAAGAACCACCAGAGCCACAAACGGACTCTTTGCTCTGCAGTACAGGGAGGAGGAGCCGTCTCCCTCCCCTCGATCACCACAGACGCCGGGGTCTTCCCCGCAAAATAGTCCCGGACGTAAGAACTAGGCAACAATCAAGGCACCGCAGCAGCCTTCGGCATCAAGTTCCAGCCGATCAATCTCCTAGCCTCAGCCGAGTCTACCCTCATGGCTGTCTCCGGCCACTCCACCACCTCAGTCCCACACGGCAAGCCAGAAATCATGTCGTAGTCCTCCAACGTGACCCCAACCTCACCAAAAAGCATGTGAAAGGTAGATAACGCATCCCAAAACCGATCCAGGAAGGCTCAGACCAGGCTGAGGTTAGCCCGAAGCTTCCTCCTTATGATATCCCTCCAAGGCTGTACCAAGTCACCAAATTCTCCTCGCTCAATGATGGCTCGCTCCTCAGCCGACAGCCTCTCGTAGCACCCCATCGCCGTCGTGTAGCCCGAGAACGATCTGATGTTCCCGGCCTCCTATTTGGATTCGAAATAAAATCTATCTTTAGCTTGAATGAAGAAGAAAAGGAATAACAAAAGAAATGAAAGAAGATGAATGAAGAGCGATAAATTCGATTTACCAAGCTCTTCACCGTCCTGTAGAACATGTGACCCTCTGCAGCCCAAAGTAGGTGGCTGCTGTCCCAAGTCTCAACCCACGCAGGTGCTCCCCTCAGCTGGCGACCACCCCGTCCAACGTTGGCCCGTCTCGGGACCTCCTTCTCCTCAACAACCTCCTCCTCAAGGACCTCGTCCTCAGCAGCCATCACCGCGGCAGTAAAAGTGATGTAGGTGATGTCGTCGGGTCACATCCTATCAAACACATTTATAATACTCAACAAACAACTAGTTAGCGGTAAGTCGAGGTCGATCCATGGGATGGTGTGCTTGGGGTTCTAAGTCTATCTATCTCAATTTATGCTAGTGTCACAATTGATTTGGGTTTGTAGTTGTGTTCTAGACTAATGAAAGCAATAAAGTAAAACAAACAATAAACTAAGAGATGTAAACAAATGACTAAAAGCACTAGGATGTCATGGGGTCATAGGGGATTCATGGTGTTGATCATACAAACATGTTTCCTACTAGATGCTAACAAGGTTGTCAATCATATTAACAAGGTAAAACATGATGAACAAGTAAGAAAGATTAGCAATAATTAAAACAAGGATTGAGAGAATTATACCTATGGAGATTCCAAAATAATAATGTAAAGAATAAAAGAAGAAACTTGATTGATTGATGAAGGGTTATCAATCCTCCAATAATAACCCAATACTCTTCAATTACCCAAAATTAACAAACTTGAACAATAATTAAGGAGTGATCAATGTGAGATTTGTGGAAAGATTAAAGAGTAATCTATTCTAATCTACTCCTAATTGAATCTAAAAGGAATTTCTAATGTGGAGGCTTAATCTAATCAAAAACTCCATATCATGATTATTTAAAAATGGGGTATATATAGTAGAGCTTCATTAGGTTAACTAAGGCTAAATTAGTAATTACATTTTTTGAGTTTTAAGCAAGGAAATGCTAGTCTTTATGGAGGGATGAGCATCTCGGCTGAAGACGTTGCGGTCCATCCGTCCAGGAAGGGAAGACGCTCGGATTATTGAGGGGGTGCACGGGCGTCTTTCTGAAAATCCGCTCAGATTGTAGTAGAGGAATCCGAGCGTCTTTGTTGCTTGGACGCTCGGATTGTCATTCTGGACGGGCGTCTTGCCTGTTTGGCCGCTTGGGTTTTTGCTTCAGAATCCTTTTCTTCACTTTCTTTTTATTCTTGTAGGATTAGTCTTTAGTTCTTGCCTCCTCTTCATACTAGTGCATCTAATGTCATCAATAAGCTTCCAAATATGCAAGAAAGACGGGGAATTCCGCCTAATTGTCTTCTTTCCTACAAAACATACGAACTGCGATAGGAAAGCAAATAGAAAGGTTTTGACGGATAAAATGGCTATGAAAAGTTATAATAGTATGCAAAATAGGCTCAATTAGGGGACTAAATGTGTGCAAATAATGTTCACATCAAATATCCCCAAACCGAACCTTTACTCGTCCCGAGTAAAGAGGTGACAAAAACTAGACCTTTATTTAAACTATCCTAATAATATAGCCGATATGAGACAATTAGCGGGTCTCACTCCGCCCCTTCAACTCACAACAAGACAACCATAAGGTAGGATGCCTTCTTGCAAGGCAAGGTGGGTCTTGCCAAAATGGCGACACATCCAAACATTAAGCATACAAAATCAAGTAATGGATGCATCAACAAAAGAATAGCCACTTTCCTCATCTAAGTGGCGGAAATTATCTACAAGGGAAGCAATTCAAGGGTACACACTCCTTCATAGATACAATTTCTTCAAACTACTAAGCCTAGAAGGATACCAATAAATCACCTCCAAGTTGTGTCAAGCTAGGGTACCTTTGTCCTCAATCGTTAAATGCTTTTGTCAAGAATAGACTCCCTATGGTGTTAGAAACACTGGAGGATCACGGAATTCCCCTTCTCGCCTAGACAAGAAGAAGGGTCGTCCCCTCTCTACCATGCATAAAAATGGATACGATGGATAAAGGAATCAATAGTATTTGAGTTTCATTTGGGAGTTTTCTTTTGTTGTTGTTTTCCCCCCAATTTCTTGTGGCATATAACATTTGAAAACACTTTCTTTTTGCCATTTCTTTTGATGTTTTGCATTTTCAACACTTGACAATTTTCAACTTTTGCATTTCTTCTTGAACATTTTCAAAGTCACCCCAATTAGTAACGAGGGTGCTTTATATTTGAAGCATAGAAGTTTTCATTTTTGTAACTCCTCTTTTCTTTTGATGCAATTGCAAACTTTTTCTTTTCTTTTCATTTCTTGAACTCAAATTTTTGAATAATTTTTGTGCCCATTCCCTTTGATGACAAAATGTGGTAGAACATGGATGAATGATGGTTGCATGGTTTCAAGGGTCACCTTAGAATAAACGGTAGCCAAGGAGTTATCACACCACAAGGTACCCTTGACTAGGCCTTAATCCATGGGTCAAAGGATACTAGCATGACACATCCTAGGGTGTTTTACAAGTATTCTAACAAGAAAAGTCTTAAGAAGAAAAAGCATCTACTAGGGCCTATATACACTTGTCAAGCTTCCCAAGTAGACGGTTTCGCAAAGTTTTTCTAACATGCAAACTACATGCCATGATGAAACTAACATTTATAAATCCTAATGCATATGCTTCTACCAACTAGTGTGTCATATCAACTAAATGCAATCCTAAATTCACATTGTTTATATCGCATCAATCAAAATAAAGCCACATAGTCATTAACATAAAGAGGAAAAAGGAGATTGGAAAGATCATACCATGCGGTCTTCATTATCCTCATGTTTCGGATGTGACGTAGTCGATCAATGTGAACAACGATGAGCAAATACAATATATACAAACAATATTTACAAGTCTACATTACAAAGGAAATGAACTTGTTTTTGGTTTTTCTATTTTTCAAATTTTTATGGTTTTTGATTTTATGAAATAAAATGACATGTTTTTGTATTTTTTCAAAAATTTTCAATTTTTATCATTTTTGGAATATAAATTCCCATCCCCCACTTTATTTTGGACATTGTCCTCAATGTACATGTAGGAGTAGGAATAAAAGAGAAATACATGTTTTTTGGACTTTTGATTTTTTGAAATAAAGTACAAATGCAATGATATGATATGAATGAATGCATGTTCTAACTAAATGCAATTCTATATGACATATATAACAAATGAATGCAATCTAAACTATATTATATGATGCATGATAAATGCTTAAGTCACTTATGATCAAACCTCCCCAAACCGATTTAAACACTATTTCTAGTGTAGAAAAGAATAGGATTGGTCATTAGTGACTATGCATAAATTCTAATCTATATGCAACTAATTACATGATCCATGTGAGATATATTACAATGCAACTATACTATATGAACTAACTAATGCAAATGCAATATGATACAAATGCATGCGAAAGCTACACTAAATGCAATGTATATACAAAAGAGAGAGGGAGAGAGGAGTATCATACAAATAGAGGTGATGAGGTAGGCCTCTTTCACTCGTCATCATCCTCATCTTGGGGGTAACCATACCGGTGAGAACTCCCGCCTTGGTCATACCCTCCTTAATCATACCCTCCTCCTTGGCCCGAGTACCCTCCACCACCGAGATTCCAAGCTTGGTCCCCTTGATTAGGGAACAAATGTTGTGGTTGGGCCCAAGAGGGCTTAGGACCATTGGGGTCAATATACCCTTGTTGAGCCATGTAATAGTATTGGGGATAAAGGGCCAAGTAGTTGTCGATCCTCCCTTCATATACCCCGAGGTCAACTCTATTCATGAGTTTCATCAAATCATTGATACCCGGGGTATTGGGGATTTCCGGTCGGAATTTGGTATAAGGAGTAGGGTATGGTGGGATAGGCACATAGGAAGGTGGGTGAGTAGACCTTGCCGGTACCCCATGAGGTACTTGTTGTTGGCGGGGTGCCTCTTCCCTTTGAGGGGGGATTGTCGAGGATTTGGATATCAAGGAGGTAGCTTGGCGTAGGCAAATATGGGCTCAATCTTGGGTCGGTGCCCGGTATATTCCAACCCGAAAGGATGATGGAGGTGCACCGTACCCTTTTGTGAGCCATTCTACACTCCCTTCTTGAGTGTAGTTACACCACCGGTGGTGGGTGAAGACGGCGTGTTCATCAATTAAAGTACTCCCCTCAAGAGGAGCATAAATCCCACGGGAGTTGAACCCGGGGCAAAGGTAGTTGGCCAAAATAGTAACTAGACCTCCCATTACGAAGGTCTTGAGTTGGGTGGTCCCTTGCGCAAAATCATGAAACCTTGTAAGTATCTCAAGGGGGGTGTTGAAGTTATAGCGCCTCGTCCCCCGAACATTTAAATAGGACTCAAGAAATGTTAAATCAATGAGAGTATACCTATCTTATTCGTACCTCCCATTGATGGTACCGACCATAAAGCGTTCGGTGATCCGAATCACCGGATGTTGGATGGCGAAGGTATAGCATTGCTTTAAATTGGTAAAATCCCTCCCGGAAATAGCCTTCCAAAGTAGGTCCACATCAAAATCAGCAGGTTTTTCGGTATAGTTGGTGGGCACAACAAGACCGAAAATGTGGGCAAATTGATCAAGTGTAAGGCTATGGTCTAGGTTGCACAACCTAAACTCCATGCCCACATTGGTTCGAGTATTCGTGAGAATATGAAGGCTACTCGAAAATTCCAGGGTGAGACTAAGGTACGTCTCCTCATGGGCATGGAAAAGTTTTCCAATCCCTAAGCCATCAAAGAACATCTCGGTGTGGTACCTTATCCCAAGGACTTCCAACACCTTAGTATCTATGAATTGAGTGGGTTCATAGTTCTTACCTAGCAATTTGACAAACTTCTTGCGGTGGGCGTCGTATTCGAAAAGTACCTCTGGGTAGTACTCAAGTTGCTTTATTCCTCCTCTTATGATGGGACGGAAGTTCCTTGGTGGCACTATCTCTCGTGGGGTTGAAGAGGATGATCCCTTGCGTTTCCTTCCGGCGGATTCAACAAACTTCTTAGCCTTGCCCTTGAGGTTCATCATCTTGAAGTTGAGGAAATGGGGTTTTTGTTGGCTTTTGATGTGAGGGGAGTGTTTTTGAGAATGAAGATGAGTGTTTTAGGGTTAGATAAGGTGAATAAATGAGGGAGAAAGGGGGTGATTTTATAGAAGAAAAGGGGAAGCCGAGCGGATAAGAGTGGGGCCTGGCCGGATGGTTCGATAAAAAGACCCCAATCCGAGCGTCTTTCATGCGGGACCGGCGTCTTTGGTCTGTAGAATCCGAGCGTCTTCCTTTAAATCCGCTCGGATTTTGAGACAGGACCTCGGCAATTTCTGGAGCAGGCAGAAGACGAGCGTCTTCTGTTTTGGACGGGCGTCTTACTCGGGACGAGCGGTTTCTCAAAAATCCGCTCGGATTTCCTGGCAGTTTCAAAACATTGACCCAGGTATCTTCCAAGACGGGCGTCCCGTGGAGAATACGAGCGTCTTTTAGAAGATGAGCGTCTTGTGCTGAATCCGCTCGGATTCTGAGACAGTGCTAAACAGTAATGTGAAGAGGGCCCTGGACGAGCGTCCAGCCCTCGGGACGACCGTCTTTGGCTGCTTTCCTTCTTTTTCTTTCTTTTCCTTGCACAATCATACCCTTTCACCGATTTGTTATTCCTCCTTATCTCTTTCTGAAATTTGCTCAATAAAAATGTAAGAAGACTCTCTCTCTCACTACTCTCATGGAAGAAATCAAATACAAATGCAAAAATGTACAATATTATACAAAGTAAGGAATCCAAGAAATATCTTACAAATTGTGGTTTGAGATAGGACTCCACCAAAGTAGTTCAAATTGTAGAAATTTTTGTCCATAGAGCTCAAGGCTCTTAATAGGAGATCAAAAGCTTGTGAACAAGCTCCAAATAAACACAAGTATGGGTTGTTCCATTTGAACATGGAATTTGGCCAAGGAAGCTTGTCATATGTTCTTTCTTTCGCTTTGTCCTCGGCACTAGAGCTTTCCCAATGCTTCAAATAAACAAGCCCATGATTCTTGTCAACACTAGGCATGAAGTATGGTTCATTTTCATTTGTAGACTTCCACTCACCAACTTCTTCTTCTTCAATTTTGGTAATGATGATAGCTTTTGAATTTGTCAATCCTTCAAGAGTAGAAGGAGAATTCTCATGGCATTGATGATCCAGTTCCTTAGAAGTTGTCATTGTGGGTGCCAAACTTCCACAAGAAGCTTCACGAGCAAGTTTCTCTTTGAGCTTTTTCACCAAGTAGCTTTTGTACAATGCTTTGGCCTTTTGAAGAAGGTCCACCATATCCTCCTCAACGATCATTGGCTCCATGATAGGTGTCAAGTAGTCTTCATGAGGAATAGGGGAAGGACGTTCTTCTTCATGATAGGGTATTGATGTGACCATAATTAGCGCATATTTAGCCCCCGAATTACCATTGTTTCCATGCTTTTTAGTGCCTATTTGGGTCATTTCTTATCTTTAGTTCTTTGTTTTGCATATTCTTTGAGATTTTGATCCCTTGGTAGGAAAGGAGTAAGAATCTTGCATTTTCATGGCAAAACGAGGCTAAATTGATTGTATTCAATGACCAAGCATCAAGAAGAGACAAGACTAGAAGGCCTTTGTACATATCATAGTAGAAGAACAATGTTGAGAAAGGATCCTTGCGTCCCCAAGGAAATCCCCAAGGAATTTATGAAGAAAAGGGAAGAAAAGAAGAAGAATTGACGCTGACCAACAATCCGAACGGATTGCAGACAATCCGTCCGTCCAGCCTCAACAAACCGAGCGTCCCTCCTTGGAATCCGCTCGGATTCCCCCTCAACAATCCGAGCGTCCCTCTCCTGAATCCGCTCGGATTGCACCGCCCAAATCCGGCCGTCCCGACTCTAATCCGCACGGATTCCTACACAGCACGGATTTCATTCTTCAAGCTACGAAAAGAGAAGCCCTTCTCTCAGAAAATACCGGGTCCTCCTTGCTCAACTTAAAAAGTGTAATTACTAGTTTAGCCCTTAGTTAACCCTAATGCATCCTCCCTAATTTTCACTATAAATACCCCATTAGGCTAATTAGAGGAGCATGTTCTTCTTATCAATAATTAGTGTAGTTAATATCAATTAAATCTCTCTTCAATATTGTAATCAAGTATTAATCAAGTTTTAATCCAAGTTTTAGTTCTTTAATCTCTCTCTTGTTCTTCCTTTATTTTGGGTAATTGAAGATTATTTGGGTTATTATTGGGAGATTGACAACCTCTCAATCTAGGATTCAAGTACTTCTATTATTCTTGCTTTATTATTGGAATCATTAGTAGGTATAATCTCTTAATCCCTTTTTAATTAATTGTTAATTACTTTCATTTATTCATCATGTTTCATATTGTTGGTATGATTGACAACCTTGCTAGCATGATCAACATGATAATGAGTGAGTAGTCTCTTAGCTAGGGTTTAATGGGTGATTAGGGAAACCAACATGGGGAATGATTCATGCTTAAATCAATATGCTTTCATATCTTATTTGCTTGCTTGTTTTGATCTTAATACATGCACATGTTATATTTGATGAAATGCTAAGCCTATGAATCCTTGCATTTACTATCATCTTCTATCTTTTCAATGAGACTTGTAAGACATAACCCAACTCGAGTCTTGTTAGACCATGCATGTGTTGAGTAGGAAAGATTAAGTCGACTTGTAGGTGTTGTACAATCTAATCGATTCGGCTCCGGGACCCAAACTTTCCTAGGATTGTAAGATATAACCCAACTCAATCCATCACAACAATAATTGCTTGCTTATAATTTGAGAACATGTTTGTATGATCATATCCCATGATTCCCCTATGACCCCATGACACCCTAGTGCTTTTAATCAATTGTTTACACCCCTTTTTATTCATCTTGCTTGTTTATTTTCATTGTTATTCTAGTTTAGTAACCTTCTACACCAACTCAATTTGTGACACCCCTAGACACTACTAGTTGCAATAGAATTCTCATTTCAATACCCGTCCCTTGGGATCCGACCTTTACTTGCCTCTTTACTAATTGTAGAGTTGTTTGTGAAGTATAAATTGTGTTTTGTATCGACCATTGACCAATGACCACATATACTTAATTGTGAACACGAAATGGCCTCGATAAAAAATGGCGCCGTTGCCGGGGACGGTGTTTAATTGATTTAAGATTTCTTTTATTGTTATTAGTTGTGTCTTTTTCACCTTGGGGAAGTAAAACTCCTCAAGGTTTGTTCTAATTGTTTTCGAGTTGTTTGATATTTTGCATGTCTAGAAGGTTACAAAGTGATTTGTTACCTTTTGACCGTGAAATCGAAAGAACCTTGACGAATAATAGGAGACTTGTTAGGAGGAATTTGAGAGGTGTTGGTGAAGTTGTTCAACCCACTAGTGAGTTTGTCAATCCTTTCGCAATAGAAGGAGAAGAGAACCCATTAAACAATACCACACAAAATCCACCTACAATGCCTAAATTCTCGTCACACTCTATACCCACCGAGGAGAATCTACCAAATGGTACTCCTACACCGCAACATCTCACCGGTAATTTTATTGCCAAGTCCGCCTTCATCCAACTAGTTGAGAGGAGCCAATTCGGGGGAATGCCTAGTGAGGACCCTCATTCTCATATGGAAACCTTTTGCGATTATTGTGATGCTATCTCTCAAACGGGCGTGACTCAAGACCAAATTAGATGGGTCTTATTTCCTTTTTCGTTAATCGGCACCGCAAAGCAATGGTTGAAGGGCCTTGATAGGGCCACCCTTGGAATAGATTCTTGGAAGAAGTTGGCTCTAGCTTTCTACAAAAATTCTACCCACCGGAAAAGACTAACATGCTAAGAGCTCAAATTACGGGTTTTAAGCAAAGGGATGAAGAATCTTTGTATGAAGCTTGGGAGCGGTTCAAAGGTGTTTGTCGCTCATGTCCTCACCATGGACTTAGCGAATGGTTTTTAGTGCAACAATTTTGGAATGGTTTATATGAAGATTCTAGGAACATTCTCAATATGGGATCAAATGGAATGTTCACCGAAGTTGATGACAATCAAACATGGAACAAGATTGAGGAAATGGCGGTCCATAATTCACAATATAGTAGACCTCGCAAGGCTACTAGAGGAGGAAAGCATGAAGTGGACTCCGTTACTCAATTGGGTGCTCAACTTAGTGCTCACATTGACACAATCAACTTGAAGTTTGAACAAGCTATGGCTAGACTTGAGGAAAACTCGAAATCATCAAAGCATCATGTCAATGCCATGACGGCATCCTCATCAATCCCAAGTGGGATATGTGAGAATTGTGGAACTTTGGGTCATGACCCAAGTGAGTGTAGGGGAACAACCGAACAAGTTAATGCTTTCCAAGCTTACAAAAGTGGTACCCCTTATTCAAATTTTTACAATGAAAACACCAAGTTCCATCCAAATCTCTCATACAAAAGCCAAAATGTTCAAAACCCTCAAACAACATACACTCCACCACCCATGAGGAATCAAAATCAAAGACCCTTTTACAATCAAAACCAAGGTTACCAAAATCAAAATCCATACAATCACCAAAATGACCAAGGTTTTGATGTCCAAAAAGCGGTCCTCCAAATGCAAAAGAATCAACAAGAATTTTTCACTCAAATGCAAAAAGATAGCCAAGCAAAAGACACCACCATCAACAACATTCTAGCTCACACCAAGATGTTGGAAACACAATTGACTCAACTAGCATCTTCAAGCTCACAAAGACAAAAGGGGCAATTACCACCTCAAAGTAATCCCCCTAGACATGAAACGGTTAGTGCCATTCACTTGAGAAGTGGTACAAGGTATGAGGCACCGAAGAAGCAAGTTGAGGATGAAGTTGTGGAAGCTAGTGAAAATGAAGTTGTTGTGCAAAGCCCCAAAGAAGGGGAATCATCAAAAGAAGAAAGTTCAAGGAAAAATGAAGACAAGGCCAAAGAGAAGGAGCCCATTGTGATTAGACATCCTTTTCCAAGTCGTCAAGCCAAGCCAAAATTTGATGATCAACTTGGAAAGTTCATGGAGATTGTGAAGAACTTAAAAGTCTCAATTCCTTTCACAGAATTAATCAATCACGTACCGGCCTATGCAAAGTACATGAAAGATATCCTCACAAAGAAGAAGTCGATCCGGAAACTTGAGACTATCGCCTTCACTAAGGTGAGTAGTGCAATACTTCAAGGGAGTTCACCTCCAAAGTTAAAGGATCCGGGAAGCTTCTCAATACCGTGTACCATTGGCGACACGATGATCAACAAAGCCTTATGTGATCTAGGGGCTAGTGTGAGTGTCATGCCGTACTCGATAAGTAAAAGGTTGGGAATGGGAGAGCTTAAATGCACCAATATCACACTCCAAATTGCCGATAGATCGACGAAGACACCATTAGGGATATGGGAAGATGTCCCCGTGCGAATTGGGAAGTTTTTCATCCCGGTAGACTTTGTCATTGTTGATATGGAGGAAGATTCCAACATTCCAATCATCTTAGGAAGACCTTTCCTACACACATGGGGTGCGGTGATTGATGTGAAACATGGAGAGCTCACTCTAGAAGTGGGAGATGAAAGCATAACTTTTAATCTTGACAAAACCATGAGAGCTCCTCGTTTACATGAGCCATGTTTCATGATTGATCATTATAGCCGAAAAGATGAAAGGAAGAAATCGGAACTCCAATGGAGGAAGAAAATTGAAGATGCTCCATTCAAAGAGCAAGTGAATTGTGACAAGGAGAGCTTGCAAAGCTCATCAAAATCAACCAAGGAAGAAGAGGATGGCCTCATTGGCCAAGAGAAGAAATTGGGAGAGTTGTCTCCATCTAAGCAAGAGATTTTCAATGATCAACTCAATGAAGTTTGTGGTCTTTGGGACGACGAGTTTGAAGGGATTTTTAATCCCTACATTGGGCATGCCATCGATCATGATCAACAACAAGAGCCACGGTCTATTGAGGACCTCTACCACAATAATGAACAAGCTTTTGATTACTTCTTCAAGGTGTTGAGCAACATCAACAACACCTTGAACATGCCCCCTTGACATCTCATCAAGAATGAGAGTTTGGTGGAGTCCTCCCTAAACCACCACTTGTAAATATTTCTAACTCCCTAACTTACATTTCAATTCTTGTATTGCATTTTTGTCATTTTTGGATTTTTATTTACTTTGATCAAAATAATTGTCATGTAAGAGAGAAGTGAGGGAGGGACTAACGATTTCAATTGATGTGTAGTGCTTTACCTTAGTGTGGGGATGGGAATTGCCTAGGCTATCCATGCCTTAGTAATGCCCCCACAACGAAGAACACAAGAAATGAAGAAGAATGGAAGAATGGTAAAGGGTAATGCATTGTGCACGGGTGGCTGAATCCGTGTACAACAGGGAAGAATCCGAGCGGATTCCTGAGAATTCGCCCGTCTACGAGAATCCGAGCGTCCTGCTGAGAAGACGCCCGTCCTGAGCTGAGCTGAAATTGAAAATTTCTTGACTGTTGAAGAATCCGAGCGGATTTCCGGAAAGACGCCCGTCTCATAGAATCCGTCCGTCTTGTGAAGAAGACGCCCGTCTTTGCAAAAAGAAAACAAAGAAATTTCTCTCGGACTGAAATCCGTCCGTCCCGCAAATCCGCCCGTCCCATCACAGAAGAATCCGAGCGGATTCCCCAGAATCCGCCCGTCTTTAGGCGAGCTTCTGAAAATTTTGAAGCTGCAGAATCCGCACGGATTGGGCCTAATCCGCACGGATTGCCCCTGCGTTTTCGAAAATTTCGACTTCTTTAAATACCCTCCCACCTTCATTCCTTCATTCATTCATTCATAAACACTACCCACAACATCAAAACCCTCATCCTCTCCATCACAAAAACAAAAACCCTCAACAAAATCCACCAAAATCAAATCAAACCATTCTTCAAACAACAAATCAATCACTCCATCTTCAATAAAAATCAAAACCAAGAACAAAATCTTCAACCTTTGAGTCGATTTTTGATTTCATAAAGGCAAAGTCTTTCACCTTCAAATCGATTTGGGCATTCTACAAATTTAAGATTTTTGATTCTTTTCTTGGTTAGTTCATCAAATGGCACGGACTAAGGGTGCAACAAAGGGAGCAACAAAGGCACCAAAGGCAAAGGCTCTCTCTCAAAGGCAAAAAGCTCTCCAAACAAAGAAAGCTTTGGCAATGGTGGTAGCAACACCAAACTTGGAAGTACAACAACAACAACAACAAACTTCTATGGGAGCATCACCTTCTACTCCGGTAATCGATCAACTCTTGCATTATCCGGAGGTAACTTTTATTTCCGATACCCATAGAAAGACATTTGCCAAGTTTGCTATGAAATCAATTCAATCCACCAAATTCATATGTAAAGATGCTTTGGAGAAATTGGGTGTTCTTGAACAAACAAAAGCCTTTTTCAATGCCATGGGTTTGAAGAAATTGTTTGAAACAAAGGAATCAACATACCCTTCCCTTGTCTTGGAATTCTTAAGTTCTTTAAAAGTTACCAAAGTTGAGGATAGGGAAAATCTTGAGTTTCGTCTAGCTAACATTAGTAGACGCATTACCTTTAATGAATTAGATGAAATTTTGGGTCTTAGCGATGAATCGAGATATCTTAAGCATTATGGAAAGTATGACCCCGAGCCTCTTTGGGAGGCAATCTCCGGGAAGAAATTTGATGATTTTCATGCTTGTCGTGCTCTTTTGGTCCATCATCCGGGCATAAGAGTATGGCACAAAGTTGTGGGAAATACCATAATTGCTAGGAATGACACCAATCATTTCACAAGACTTTATTTTATTCTCCTTGAATCGGCTTTGAATGTCGGAAGAATCCATACCAAGCCTTTCAATTCTTTGAGGCTATTGGTTGATAGATGGCTCCATGTTGATTGTGGGAAGAAGGGTACAACCGTTATTGTTAATGGCGGCCTAGTCACGGTCCTAGCCAAGCACTTTGATCCTAATTTCAATAAGGATAGCAAGTACAAGGCAAAGGAAGGTGGCCATCTTATTGATATGCCTATCATGATTAACAAGTTCAAGTGGGTTGCTCAAAACCCCCTTGACACCAAGTATGGATGGCTTACTAGTGAGGCTCGATCATTCACTTTACCCGCGAAGATTTGTCATCTAAGTGTCCACCGGACCAACTATCTACTTCCCCTATCCAAAGAAGCCGAGTACATCATTCAACAACAAAAGGGTGATCATGAAACCCCTCCATTGTTATACCGCCTTACCCCTTTGTGTATGAAGAGTTCAAACCGCAAGGAGTTAAAATTGGGAAAGACTATGTCACTCTTCTTATGCAAGCAATGCACAAGCAAGCTTATGAAGATCGGAAGAATGCTTATTTGGCTCAATATCCTCCCCTCCTACATTTAGCTAGGCAAGGACTCCTTGATCCATCTTGTCCTTTGCCTAGTTGGGCGGATAAAGAAGCCTTGTTTCCGGGTGCATCTAGGGACGTGGTGGAAGACAATGAGGTTGTTGGAAATGGTGAAGAAATTGATGATAATATTGAGGAAGAAGCAAGTGGAGATGGAGAAAGAGATGGTGAAGATGATGATGAACAAGATGAGGAAGAAAGTGAAGAAGAAAGTGCCAAGGAAAGTGGCAATGTGACCACTTCTCATGAGGGAAGTGATGATGATGATAGCATGATGGAGGACTAGCAAGCCTTGGAGATTCCTACTCTCCCACGGTTTGTCTATATCTCTTTGTATTTTATTTCATTTTGATCATTGTTGGTTTAGTCCTAGCAACATCAAAGGACTCACACCTCGGTACCATTGAGGTGTTCTTTATTGTTCCCATTTGTAAAATCCAAAATGACAATCTAGTTTCATGCATAGCATAGTGTGTGCATGAACTACCCCAATGCTTTGACATTAGCAATAGTGTCTTATTTGGTTTGGGGAAGTTAATGCATACACAACGGGAGGTAATCTAAATTATCCTCTCCGTCATAACAAAAACCATGCATCATGTAGTATAGCTTAGTGTAGAATTGCATTTAGTATAGAAATCATGCATCATCTTTGCATAATTTCCATCATTTTGGCCATTGAGGACAATGCCCATATTAGTGTGGGGATGGGAATTCTAACACTTAACTTTTATTCAAAAACCCATAAAAATTGAAAAATTTCAAAAATCATAAATATTTGAAAATTGAAAAACCAAAAACAAGTTCATTTCCTTTGTATTTATTGTCTTGTATATATTGTCTTGTATATATTGTGTTTGTTTTATCCTTGTTCACTTTGATTGACTACGCCACATCCGAGACATGAGGATATTGAAGACCGCATGGTATGATCTTTCCAATCTCCTTTTTCCTCTTTATGTTAATGACTATGTGGCTTTATTTTGATTGATGCGGTATAACAATGTGAACTTAGGATTGCATTTAGTTTATATGGCATATTAGTTGGTAGAATCATATGCATTAGGATGTTTATATGTTAGTTGCATCATGGCATGTAGTTTACATGGTTAGAAAAATTTTGCGAAACCGTCTATTTGGGAAGCTTGACAAGTGTACATAGGCCCTAGTAGATGCTTTTTGTTCTTAAGACTTTGATTGTTAGAATACTTGTAAAACACCCTAGGATGTGTCATGCTAGTATCCTTTGACCCATGGATTAAGGCCTAGTCAAGAGTACCTTGTGGTGTGATAACTCCTTGGCTACCGTTTATTCCAAGGTGACCCTTGAAACCATGCATACATCTATCATTCATCCATGTTCTACCATATTTTTGTCAATAAAAGGGAATGGGCACAAAACAAAAAGAAATCAATTTGAGTTCAAAGAAATGAAAAATGAAAGAAAGTTTGCAAAAATGCATCAAATGAAAAGAGGAGCAAAAATAGAACTCCTAAGCTTCAAATACAAGGCACCCTCGTTACTAATTGGGGTGACTTTGAAAATGTTCAAAAAGAAATGCAAAAAAGTTGTCAAGTGTTGAAATGCCAAAAATCAAAAAGAAATGGCAAAAAGAAAGTGTTCTCAAATGTCAAATGCCACATGAAATTGGGGGGAAAAACAAAAAAAAAGCAAACTCCCAAAGTGAAACTCAAATATCTATTGATCCCTTCATCCATCGTATCCATTTTTGTGCATGGTAGAGAGGGGACGACCCTTCTTCTTGTCTAGGCAAGAGGGGGAATTCCGCGATCCTCCAGTGTTTCTAACACCATAAGGAGTCTATTCTTGACAAAAGCATTTAACGATTGAGGACAAAGGTACCCTAGCTTGACACAACTTGGAGGTGATTTATTGGTATCCTTCTAGGCTTAGTAGTTTGAACAAATTGCATCTATGAAGGATTGTGTACCCTTGAATTGCTTCCCTTGTAGATAATTTCCGCCACTTAGATGAGGAAAGTGGCTATTCTTTTGTAGATGCATCCATTACTTGATTTTATGTGCTTTAATGTTTGGATGTGTCGCCATTTTGGCAAGACCCACCTTGCCTTGCAAGAAGGCATCCTACCTCATGGTTGTCTTGTTGTGAGTTGAAGGGGCGGAGTGAGACCCGCTAATTGTCTCATATCGGCTATTATTATTAGGATAGGTTAGTTTTGGTCCAAGTCTTTGTCACCTCTTTACTCGGGACGAGCAAAGGTTCGGTTTGGGGATATTTGATGTGACCATAATTAGCGCATATTTAGCCCCCGAATTACCATTGTTTCCATGCTTTTTAGTGCCTATTTGGGTCATTTCTTATCTTTAGTTCTTTGTTTTGCATATTCTTTGAGATTTTGATCCCTTGGTAGGAAAGGAGTAAGAATCTTGCATTTTCATGGCAAAACGAGGCTAAATTGATTGTATTCAATGACCAAGCATCAGAAGAGACAAGACTAGAAGGCCTTTGTACATATCATAGTAGAAGAACAATGTTGAGAAAGGATCCTTGCGTCCCCAAGGAAATCCCCAAGGAATTTATGAAGAAAAGGGAAGAAAAGAAGAAGAATTGACGACCAAACAATCCGAACGGATTGCAGACAATCCGTCCGTCCAGCCTCAACAAACCGAGCGTCCCTCCTTGGAATCCGCTCGGATTCCCCCTCAACAATCCGAGCGTCCCTCTCCTGAATCCGCTCGGATTGCACCGCCCAAATCCGGCCGTCCCGACTCTAATCCGCACGGATTCACGCACAAAGACGGATTTCATTCTTCAAGCTACGAAAAGAGAAGCCCTTCTCTCAGAAAATACCGGGTCCTCCTTGCTCAACTTAAAAAGTGTAATTACTAGTTTAGCCCTTAGTTAACCCTAATGCATCCTCCCTAATTTTCACTATAAATACCCCATTAGGCTAATTAGAGGAGCATGTTCTTCTTATCAATAATTAGTGTAGTTAATATCAATCAAATCTCTCTTCAATATTGTAATCAAGTATTAATCAAGTTTTAATCCAAGTTTTAGTTCTTTAATCTCTCTCTTGTTCTTCCTTTATTTTGGGTAATTGAAGATTATTTGGGTTATTATTGGAAGATTGACAACCTCTCAATCTAGGATTCAAGTACTTCTATTATTCTTGCTTTATTATTGGAATCATTAGTAGGTATAATCCCTTAATCCCTTTTTAATTAATTGTTAATTACTTTCATTTATTCATCATGTTTCATATTGTTGGTATGATTGACAACCTTGCTAGCATGATCAACATGATAATGAGTGAGTAGTCTCTTAGCTAGGGTTTAATGGGTGATTAGGGGAAACCAACATGGGGAATGATTCATGCTTAAATCAATATGCTTTCATATCTTATTTGCTTGCTTGTTTTGATCTTAATACATGCACATGTTATATTTGATGAAATGCTAAGCCTATGAATCCTTGCATTTACTATCATCTTCTATCTTTTCAATGAGACTTGTAAGACATAACCCAACTCGAGTCTTGTTAGACCATGCATGTGTTGAGTAGGAAAGATTAAGTCGACTTGTAGGTGTTGTACAATCTAATCAATTCGGCTCCGGGACCCAAACTTTCCTAGGATTGTAAGATATAACCCAACTCAATCCATCACAACAATAATTGCTTGCTTATAATTTGAGAACATGTTTGTATGATCATATCCCATGATTCCCCTATGACCCCATGACACCCTAGTGCTTTTAATCAATTGTTTACACCCCTTTTTATTCATCTTGCTTGTTTATTTTCATTGTTATTCTAGTTTAGTAACCTTCTACACCAACTCAATTTGTGACACCCCTAGACACTACTAGTTGCAATAGAATTCTCATTTCAATACCCGTCCCTTGGGATCCGACCTTTACTTGCCTCTTTACTAATTGTAGAGTTGTTTGTGAAGTATAAATTGTGTTTTGTATCGACCATTGACCAACGACCACATATACTTAATTGTGAACACGAAATGGCCTCGATTAGGTATCTCAAATGTCTCAAGGATAGGCTCCTCAAGCAAGGTGATATTACAAGTCCATCCTTTAGGCTCATCATCATTGTTGCTATCTTCATACGAATCATAAATGGGGGCTTCATTCTTCTTCGTTATTTTTTCCTCCAACATCTCAATACTCACTTCAAAGGACACACCCTCATACTCACAAAGGCTAAGAGTATTTGGCTTACTCAACCTCATGTCTTCCTCATCGAACACAACGCTTTCATACTCACAAGAGCTCACGGAGATTGGCTCTTCCCATTCTTCATTTTTCATGTCAAAAGTTACTACTTCAAATTCACATTCATGATCAATGTCCAAAGAACGGTGTGGGGTGGTTGCTTGGGATTCTTTCAATTGGGTGATTTGAATCTCCAATTCCTCACCTTGGGCAACAATGCCTCGAAGAACATTGTCCCTCTTTTGGCTCTCCTATATCATTTGTTTAAAGAAGTTTTGTTGATCTCCCATCATTTGGATAATCATATTTTGAATGGGTTCATCTTCTTGTTGTGGGTGGGTGTGAAAGTGGTTGTATTGTGGCAATTGAAAGTTATTATTAAGTGGGTATTGAGTGGGTGGTTGTTGTGGATATTGGATGTGGTGATTTTGGTGGGAAAAATTAGGGTAGTAGTTAGGATTTTCATTGTATGAGTAGTAAGGTAGGTTTGTGTTGACTTGCTCATCAAACTCCCCATACCCATAGTCATACTCAAAAGATCCACCACATACTCCATATGTCAAGTTTTGAGTCATCATAGCTAAGACAAGGAAACAACTATAAGCATGGAAACTACAATAGAATGGTAAGAACAATCCTCGAGGAACAAGTTCGTCAAGGTGAAAGCAAAATCAAAATAGACAAACAAGTAAGAACTTAATCACATAGCACCATCCCCGGCAACGGCGCCATTTTGATATAGGTGATGTCGTCGGGTCACATCCAATCAAACACATTTATAATACTCAACAAACAACTAGTTATCGGTAAGTCGAGGTCGATCCATGGGATGGTGTGCTTTGGGTTCTAAGTCTATCTATCTCAATTTATGCTAGTGTCACAATTGATTTGGGTTTGTAGTTGTGTTCTAGACTAATGAAAGCAATAAAGTAAAACAAACAATAAACTAAGAGATGTAAACAAATGACTAAAAGCACTAGGATGTCATGGGGTCATAGGGGATTCATGGCGTTGATCATACAAACATGTTTCCTACTAGATGCAAGCAATTATTGTTGTGATAGATCGAGTTGGTTTATATCTTACAATCCTAGGAAGGTTTGTGTCCCGGAGCCGAATCGATTAGATTTTACAACACCTACAAGTCGACTTAATCCTCCCTATCCAACTATATGCATGGTCTAATGAGACTCGAGTTGGTTTATGTCTTACAAGTCTCATTGAAAAGATAAGAGATGGGTGTAAATGCAAGGATTCATAGGCTTAGCATTTCATCAAACATAACATGTGCATAAAGTTGAAATCACAACAAGCTAGCAAATTAATTATGTGAACATATTAGATTAAGCATGAATCAATCCCATGTTTGGTTTCCCTTAATTACCCACTAATCCTAGCTAAGAGACTACTCACTCATTATCAAGTTTAACATGCTAACAAGGTTGTCAATCATATTAACAAGGTAAAACATGATGAACAAGTAAGAAAGATTAACAATAATTAAAACAAGGATTGAGAGAATTATAACTATGGAGATTCCAAAATAATAATGTAAAGAATAAAACAAGAAACTTGATTGATTGATGAAGGGTTGTCAATCCTCCAATAATAACCCAATAATCTTCAATTACCCAAAAGTAACAAACTTGAACAATAATTAAGGAGAGATCAATGTGAGATTTGTGGAAAGATTAAAGAGTAATCTATTCTAATCTACTCCTAATTGAATCTAAAAGGAATTTCTAATGAGGAGGCTTAATCTAATCTAAAACTCCATACCATGATTATTTACAAATGGGGTATATATAGTAGAGCTACATTAGGTTAACTAAGGCTAAATTAGTAATTACATTTTTGAGTTTTAAGAAGGCAAATGCTAGTCTTTTTGGAGGGATGAGCATCTCGGCTGAAGACGTTGCGGTCCGTCCATCCAGGAAGGGAAGACGCTCGGATTCTTGAGGGGGTGCACGGGCGTCTTTCTGAAAATCCGCTCGGATTGTAGTAGAGGAATCCGAGCGTCTTTGTTGCTTGGACGCTCGGATTGTCATTCTGGACGGGCGTCTTGCCTGTTTGGCCGCTCGGGTTCTGCTTCAGAATCCTTTTCTTCACTTTCTGTTTATTCTTGTAGGATTAGTCTTTAGTTCTTGCTTCCTCTTCATACTAGTCCTTCTGACGTCATCAATAAGCTTCCAAATATGCATGAAAGTCGGGGAATTCCGCCTAATTGTCTTCTTTCCTACAAAACATACGAACTGCGCTAGGAAAGCAAATAGGAAGGTTTTGACGGATAAAATGGCTATGAAAAGTTATAATCGTATGCAAAATAGGCTCAATTAGGGGACTAAATGTGTGCAAATAATGTTCACATCAAAAAGCCTGCTCTAACGCCTCCTCAAGCGAGCGAGAAGGGTCAATAGCAGTATCCACGTCCATGGGAGCTCTCCCTGACGTAAAAGCCTCATCACCTGCAAAATAAAAGTGAATTTAGGCCGCGTCAAGTGACGACAAGCCTTAATTAGGAGATTTTCGAGTTTTCTGAGCTTCAAAATCACTCTTTTCCCGCCATATTTGGCAATTTTCCTACAAACCCGTCCACTGATGTGGTAATTTGGGTCAAGTCAAGCCTAAGTTGAAGCCTAGTCATGGGTTCGAGTTGGAATTTCGACAGCATTTCGTTATAACGACCATTATGCCCTAGGAGGTGTCCAGAAAAAGCCGTCACAAATCAAAATTCTGAGATGATAGGAAGTTTACTCATCATACAAGGATTCTAAATATCAAGTTTTGTCACAAATGGGCAATCCTAAGGCTATTTTCGAAGCGATTTGCGGTTTAGCTGTGAGACCGTCTCAATTTCACCCAAATGCTCAAATCTCAACGAAAACTCGAAACAAATACATGGTTATGATCCTTATACTACCAATTAGCCATTTATAAGGTCAATTTTTCAAGGTAAAATGATTTGGGGGAAAAGCCCCAAATTTTCGACAATATTAGGGTTGAAAACCCTGATTTTGTCGGTCCAATTTGATCAATTACAGAAGTATAATGCACAAATAATACACATACTTCGATTAGTCATGGCAAATGCGAGTTCTTGATCAAATTTTGAAGGAAAATGGTTTGAATTTGAGAGAGTAAATAGAGAATTTGTATTTCGGAATAATGAAATAAACCCCGGTTTCATCGGGTTTCTACTCAGGAATGCCACGCTCAGAAAAGGACGCAGCAGCTGTTGCGCCTCTTCCAAGGGATGCAGCTCTTGCTGCGCCTCTTCCTCAGTTTCCCTCCATACGAATTTTCGAAGATTCGTTATAAGTTCGTTATTTTGTGGGCCCATCTTTGGTGCGCCTCTTCCTCGATGTCATATCGCATATTTGGTCCGTCTGACATTTATTCTTCTCCCGGATCCGTATTTCCAAGCCAGCAGCAAACTGTTGCCATGTTTTTTGCCAAGACCTAGCTTGTCACAATGAGCGGTTCTTCTTTCACAGGTGTTTCGACACGCCTTTATTATGTTCCCCCAGCGAGAGTTCACGGACAGACATTCCCTCTCGAGACATGGAGATCAGTTCCCGATTATGTTCCCCCAACGAGAGTTCACGGATAGACATTCCCTCTCGAGACGTGGAGATCAACATCGACCCCGAGCTCTTCCGAAGTTTGTTTGAAGCCGACCCAAGCAGATTTGTTCCAGCAATTCCAGGCTACGTCCTGCTGCCTCCTTCCAATATCGCGTTTTGTTTCCCCTGGAGTTCCAAGGAATTTCAGGTATGGTCTCTTCTTATGGCTGGCGAGCTTCCTTACGTAGTCTAATAGACTTTAAACGACCCTCCCCGATAGTCGACAGACTCTAAAATGTTCCCGACGACAGGTCCTTGGCTCAGACCCCTTGAGCCACCTCGCGTCGCCATAGTCGTCAGGTTGTAATATTCGATTGACCTGATGGCTATACTTTGACTTTCGCCTTGTCCAAGCCTCAGCCAAAGTGGGGGCTCTATAGATACCTAATTTCTACACCTCCCGCAAACCACCCGGTGATGATTGGGCCGCATGTTTGGTATACGAAACGATTTGTGACAAATCGTAAGTTTATCGTCAAGTGGTTGCTCAAACACTTGTGTCTACCTCTTAATTGTCATCTACGTGCCGATACGGTCGTTTTGGCAGTAATTAGAGTACAATTGGAGTCCGGGTCAGAAAACCATCTTCATTTTCTAAAACCGAGTCGGAATGTTCTGGAATGTTTCGGATATTTCTATTCCATATTTTCCAATATTTTAATCTTTGGTAAAATATCTCTCGTAATATTCACACAAAATATTAAGGAAACGAGATTAATCCGCTATTCCATAATAGAAACGCGAAAATCTTTCTTTCGCAGGAGGAAACTACTGAGGAAAGGATGCAGAAGGTGTTGCGCCTCTTCCAAGGGACGCAGCTCTTGCTGCGCCTCTTCCTCAGTACTTTTCTGTGTATTTTCCGTATCTTTTTGAGATTCACTTCCAAATTTCTCCGAAAACCCTACTTCCTTCGTGTGATTAGTATAAATAGAGACCTTCGATCTCACATATTTCTCACGCGAGTGTCTGCCCTTCTCTTCTCCCTTTGCATTCTAGACCAGGTTCTTACTTTTTGGCGTCTACGTGCTTGAACTTTCGACCACGTAAGCTCGCATCTTTCTGAGTACCAGCCTCGTTTTGCATGACCGACCAATTTGACCAACTCCACATCAATCAACATTAATCAATCTTGTTCGTTTTTCTCCTAGAGGGCACTTTCGTCGTACATTCGAGTCGAGCATCACTAAACTTTAACTTAGTTCATCTCGTTTCGTCAAACATGTAAGTCTGAGGGTGTAAATCCTTCTTTTGTTTATTGTTCTTTATTTTTGTAATCAATATTGTAAGATTTATGTCGAAAGTATTCTTAAAACCGATTTGTAAAACCTTATTTTAAAACCCCTTTTTACGGATTATCAGAAGACAACCGTCGAGAAAGGACGCAGCAACTACTGCGCCTCTTCGAAGGGACGCAGTACCTGCTGTGCCTCATTGTGAGGCTGCTGCAGTTCCTGCTTCCTTTCTTCTTCCTTCGTCTTTTGATAATTCGATTGTTTTGTTTCGTTTTCAATTATTCATATTTCTCTTAACCCGATAATTTAAGTATGATAACTTTAACCTGTAATTCATAATTCTTAATAATTAATTCATCTTTTAAATCCCGACATAAATCCCTTATAATTCATATTTGCGGGATTTCTTCATTAAATCAATTCGGTTTTTTAGAGATTCGATTTACTCATATTGAATCTCTGGAATTCATCTTTGATATATTTGCATCTGTTATTTACCGTCACCATCATTAATCCATCATTAATAATCTGTTTAGTCTAATTAATTCGTTTAGTTTGTTGATTTGTAATTAATAACTTTATTAATCTTGTAATAATTCGTCCTAGTCAGTTTCGTCCATGTTTTATCGTTTTTATCACCTCAGTCACATGTAAATAATCTGTAAATCACTTTCATCCGAGTCAATTATTCATAATCAAGCATTAAATTCACCAACGAACATTAATGAGTTGTGGTTCCGGCTTCACAGCCAAAACTCAACCCAGGAACAGACGCATCGACTGTTGCGCCTTTTCCAAGGGACGCAGCTCTGCTGCGCCTGTTCCCGGTTGATTTCTGTCCCTGAAGTCCTGTTTCTGCTTTGACCTAGTTTAATTACGTATTTAATTTAACTATTAGTCGTTTTATCCTCCATAATCTGTTCGTTTATTTATTTATTCTTTCTTTTCTAAAATTATCCGTTTTAAATATATTTTCGACATAAATCATTAAATCCGATGTAATTATTGTAATTTTTCTTTATTATATTTTTATTGTATTTCTTTTATTGTATTGCTTGTATTTTCTCATATGCAATCTACTTAAATCTCTACTTTGACATTAATTGTTTGATAAATTGCATGTTAACCGACTTAGTATTAATTCTCACATGCTAAGATTAATTTATTGGATGTTGCATTGCATGCATATAATCGACAATATATCTAGTATGAATAACTTCCCAAATCATTAGTAGAGGCCGCTATCGAGACGGGCGGGATTAGGTGTTCGATCAAAAGAGATTCCTAATACGTACCCTCACCCCTTACTCCAGATCTCTGTGAACATCCGTGTTCATTGGCATCCACGAGAGTCATTCTAGACATAGAATGCTAAGGGTAACGAGTTCTTGGTGTTCATGTCACTACTTTGTGTCTTGATATGGCACGAGGTATTCGAATGGTTTCAAATTTTCCACAATAAATTGGGGGCGACTCCATAAATGCAAACAAACACAAGAGTGAAAAGCTTTCTTCGCTTTTCGCCCCCGTGGGCCCTCGTCCGCATTAGCACGGGTGGCTTAGCCAGTATCTCCTTTATCTTGTCAAATGCCTTTTGACAGTCTTCGTCCCATATAGTATGGTCCGTTTTCTTGAGCTTTTTGAAAATAGGTTCGCAGATCATGGTGAGCTTCGATATGAATCGACTTATGTATTGTACTTTGCCCAGGAATCCTCAAACCTCCTTTTCCGTCTCGGGTTGTGGCATTTAGATTAAGGCCTTGATCTTGGATGGATCAATTTCTATTCCCCTGTGGCTGACGACGTACCCCAGAAGCTTGCCTGATGTTACCCCAAACGCACATTTCTGAGGATTGAGCCTCATGTTGTACTTGTGCAATCTGAGGAAGAATTTACAAAGGTTATCGATGTGCCCTTTCCTATCTTTAGATTTGACAATCATATCATCCACGTACACCTCTACTTCTTTATGTATCATATCATGTAACAATGTAGTCGCAGTGCGTTGGTATTTAGCCCCAGCATTGATTAGCCCAAATGGCATAACAGTATAACAGTATGTACCCCACTGAGTGACGAAGGCTATTTTGTGCATGTCATCCACGACCATTTTGATCTGGTTATACCTTGCATACCCGTCCATGAAGGATAACAACGCGTGATATGCTGTATTGTCTACCAATATGTCGATGTGTGGTAGAGGGAAATCATCTTTGGGACTCGCCTTGTTCAAGTGTCTGAAATCAACACAAAGCCGGATTCGCCCATCCTTTTTGAGTACGGGGACTATGTTAGCCACCCAGTCTGAATACTAGAAAACTTTGATGAATCTGGCTTTGAATTGTTTATCGACTTCTTCTTTAATTTTAAGAGCCCACTCTATCCTCATCCGACGAAGCTTCTATTTTACAGGTTTGAAACCTGGTTTGATTGGAATGCGATGTTTTGCAATATCCATGTCGATCCCTGGCATGTCCTTGTAAGACCAAGCGAAGACGTCTTTGAACTCGTGTAGGAGGTCGTTGAAATTGGCCCTTTCAATTGGGTCTAGGGTCATCCCTATCCTAAGTTCTTGGGGTTCTAATTCTGTTCCTACATTGATAGGTTCGGTGTCTTCTATAATTGATGCCCCTTCCCGCTCTTCTAGTATTTCTTTGACTATATAGGGAGGTAATTCGATTGAGTCTGGGTCAGGATCATTCCCATTATCATCATAAATAGAATTGCATTTAGAAAAACACAAGGAGTTAGTAGAATCAGATTTATTCATATTAAAATTTGGAAACAGCTGAAATAAAGAAGCCATCTGCGGTAGTTAGTGGCGGTAAAGGGATAGTGTCTGGGACATGCCCCAAGCTACTGTTACTAGGTGACGCTATGCTAGGAGAAATAGCGGGCTGGGGAGTGACGATAGGAGGGGACTCTCTTGCGACTTCTCTAGACTTAGGTTCCGACTCCAACTCTGACTCGAATTTATCATCCTCGGGTTCTCCTTTGAACATCTCTCCTTCTCTAGTAGTGACCTTGAAGAGTTTTCCTTGATCGTTGGTCCATTTGATCGACTTTCTCCATCCTCCTACTGATTTGAGTTGGTGTCGATGATCAGTGTTGTAGGGTTGAAATGGTCGTCTTGAAGTATCATGGTAATGATCTTATCCTGTGCTGCCCTGACGAATCGATCTTCTCCAAACAGGAGGCTAACAACATATTCGTCGAGACAAGGTGTCTGACGAGTTTTGACGGTAGGAACCGTTGCTGGAGGAATGAAGTAGCAATCGTGGAAGACCTCGACTCCAGCTAGTTGAATGCGTTTGTACTTCCAAGGCTCAGGAAATGCGTAAAAGTTTTCACAGTCCCCCTCTCTGATGAAATAGCCATTTAGTGTGGGGAGATAGGCATTTGGATTCCCTGACTTTTGCGATTTCGCACCCGAGTAAGGATTTCAAGGGTTTCGGCTTTCGTGGGTTTGTACCCCAAGCCTAGTGGTATCCTTTGAGATTCTCCTTCCTTAAAAGATGCAAAGGTATTCTTCCTGATGGGGTTTAATGGCATCCCTGGGATGTATCCCTAGGATGTATCCCTGGGATTTGAGTATGTGGTTGACCGCTAAGTTGGAGTATGGATTAAAGTATAAGGGAGCCAGCTCGATCTCTACAAGGTTTGTGATTTGAAACCCTCCAAGCTCATACACTGGGTCTGCAATCACTTGGTTGCTTGACATCTTCTCTATCACGGCCTTAATTGGTGACGGAGTGATCGTTACTACCTTGCCATCTAGAGGGATGTTGATCTTCTGATGTAAGGTGGTTGTCACTTCTTTGGAAGCGTGAATCCAGGGCCAACCTAAAAGTATATTGAAGGACGCCTCTATGTCCACTATCTAAAAATTAACCTTTCGCTCAATCGGCCCTATGGCCACAGTAAGATTAACTAGCCCCCTTACTTTACGTCGCGTCCCATCGTACGCGTGAACGCCTTGGTTAGTAGGAGTCTAGTCTGATTCTTTCATGCCTAACTTGTATGCTCTTTTTAGTGGTATGACATTGACTGCGGAGCCGTCATCCTGCAGAGTCATTGGTATATTCTTCTTCAAGCATGTGACTGTGATGTATAGAGCAAGGTTATGGGTGACGCCAAAGGGAGGCAAATCTTCATCTGAGAAAGTAACTGGGTTACTTAGTTTGACTAGGTCTTGGAAGACTAGGTTGACGATGTCGTCAGGTTTAGAGTTAGATGCCACGTTCAATTTAGCCAATGCTTGCAGTAAACCCTGTTGATGAGGAAATGAACTTGCAACCAATTGCCAGACTGAAAGATCAGCCTTCGTCTTTTGAAGTTGCTTCAGTAAATGGTCAGGAGAGGTATCTTTGCCATCGTTTGGTGTGACAACATTGGTATTAGTAGTAACTGGACCATTTGTTTGAGTAACATTTTGATATGGACGTCCTGAGCGAGTAAGGTGGTCCACATCTTGATCTTCACTAGCCTTGACTAGAGGGTGCTCTGTGAGGTAAACATCTTCATCGTCATCCTCCCAAACTCCATTGACGATATTGATCTCTCTCAGACTTGTGATCTCAGCCTCTAGGTTGATTATTTGCTCGACTAAATCGTCGGTCACTGTGATCACTTCGTGCATTGTGAATTCTTGAGATAAGATTGGAACCACTGGCGTGTTTTCCCTATGTATAGTGCTTGGATTGCGTAGGGATGCCACTACAGCTTCTAGCTCTGAAACTTGTGTACTTACACTCTTTGCACATGCGACAAAATCAGCGATAGTAGGAGAGATGGTGGAATAACTCTCTTTATTTTCTAATGCATTGACCTCATCTTTAACTGGAGAAATGAGGTGTGAGCAATCCAATGTGGATTCCTCATCTGTGATCATTATAATTCCAAGAGGATTCTGATTATTGTTAGGCTTACTTGCGGGAGGTATAGGCAGGCGCCCATCCTCAATCATATCCTGAATGACATGTTTTAATTTGAAACATTTCTCTGTATCATGCCCTGTGCCTCTATGGTACTCGCAGTAGGCATTCTCGTCCCAGAACTTAGACTTCTTCTCTGGGTCAGTGGTCGGACTAAATCTTTTCGGTAACTTGTCGTTAGGAGCACCTAGACCAAAACACAATTTATAACTTCACAAACAACTCTACAATTAGTAAAGAGGCAAGTAAAGGTCGGATCCCAAGGGACGGGAATTGAGATGAGATTTCTATTGAGACTAGTGGTGTCTTAGGGGTGTCACAATTTGGGTTGATGTAGAAGGTCACTAAACTAAATAGCAATGAAAGTAAACATGCAAGATGAACTAAAAGGGTTGTAAACAATTGATAAAAAGCACTAGGGTGTCATGGGGTCATAGAGGATTCATGGGAATTGATCATACAAACATGTTCTCAAATTATAAGCAAGCAATTATTGTTGTGATGGATTGAGTTGGGTTATATCCTACAATCCTAGGAAAGTTTGGGTCCCGGAGCCGAATCGATTAGATTGTACAACACCTAGAAGTCGACTTAATCTTCCCTACTCAACAACATGCATGGTCTAATGAGACTCGAGTTGGTTTATGTCTTACAAGTCTCATTGAAAAGATAGGTGATGGGTAAAAAATGCAAGGATTCATAGGCTCGCATTTCATCAAACATAATATGTGAATGAGTTGAGATCAAAACAAGCAAGCAAATAAACCATGAAAGCATATTAATTTAAGCATGAATCATTCCCCATGTTGGTTTCCCCTAATTACCCATTAACCCTAGCTAGGTCACTACTCACTCATTATGATGTTGATCATGCTAGCAAGGTTGTCAATCATACCAACAAAGTAAAACATGATGAACAAATGAAAGTAATTAACAATAATTAAAAAGGGATTAAGAGAATTATACCTACTAATGATTCCAATAATAAAGCGAAGAATAAAAGAAGTACTTGATGCTTGATTGAGAGGTTGTCAATCTCCCAATAATAACCCAAATAATCTTCAATTACCCAAAATAAAGGATGAACAAAAGAGAGATTAAGAAAATAAAACTTGTATTAAAACTTGATTAATTGTTGATTACAAAACTAAAGAGAGATTTGATTGATATTAACTAGTTTATGAATTGATAAGAAGAACATGCTCTTCCAATTAGACTAATGGGGTATTTATAGTGGAAATTAGGTGGATGCATTAGGGTTAACTAAGGGCTAAACTAGTAATTACACTTTTGAGATTTGATCAGGGACAAGCCGGTATTTTTCGAAGGATGGGCATCTTTCATTGAAGCTTGAAGAAACGAAATCTTGCTGTCTTGGAATCCGTGCATCTTAGGTACGGGACGGCCGGATTCAGCAGTCTCTGCCCGGGCGTCTTCAAGGGAATCCGGGCGTCTTCTGGTCTTGCTGCCCGGGCGTCTTTGGGAGAAGACGGCCGGATTGTGGAGGTGGAGGACTGGCGTCTTCCAGTCAATCCGCACGGATTGCTGGACGGCTTCACTTCTTTCTTCTTTTCTTCCTTTCCTTTATAAAATCCTTGGGGATTTCCTCGGGGATGCAAGGATCCTTTCGCGTCATTGCCCATCTACTATAGTATGTACAAAGGCTATAAAGGCCTTCTAATCTTGTCTCTCCTTGATGCTTGGTCATTGAATTCAATCAATTTAGTCTCATTTTGCCATGAAAATGCAAGGTTTGCACTCCTTTCCTACCAAGGACACAAAACCTCAAAGAATATTCAAAACAAAGAACTAAAGACAATAAATGACCCAAATATGCACTAAAAAGCATGGGAATAAGGCTAATTCGGGGACTAAATATGCGCTAATTATGGTCACAACAAATATCCCCAAACCGAACCTTTGCTCGTCCCGAGTAAAGAGGTGACAAAGACTAGGACCATTATATAAACTAACCTAATAACATAGCCGATATGAGACAATTAGCTGGTCTCACTCCACCCCTTCAACTCACAACAAGACAACCATGAGGTAGGATGCCTTCTTGCAAGGCAAGGTGGGTCTTGCCAAAATGGCGACACATCCAAACATTAAGCACACAAAATTAAATATTGGATGCATCTACAAAAGGAATAGCCACTTCTTCATCAAGTGGCGAAGTCAACTAAAAGAGAACAAATTTAAGAGCATATAATTCGTCACAAATACTAGTTCAACAAATTACTAAGGCTAAGAGGATGGCACTAAATCACCTACAAATGGTGTTGAACTAGACTACTTTCGTCCTCAATTTCCTAATGCTTTCGTCAAGAGCGATCGGAAGGTGTGGAATGATGATCCCCATGATGCTAGTAGCATATGACATGACAAGTCTCGAGTTCTCTACTAAAGTAAAGGTCATGGATCGTCCCAAGCTCGACAAAGTGGCTTGACAAAAACGCTTTTTGGGAATGAAATGCTCAAATCGTTGTAAACAAGGGTGGATATGACTAGTATTCAAAAATTGACCTCATTCAACTTTCACATTTCAAAAATTAGAGATGGGGTTTGTCCCTTCTGTGCTAATGTCCTTTGCTTTCACCAATCGCTTATTAGGCAACCGGTTAACCTCTAGACAATAGCTTTTCGGGGTGATAGTCACTCTGTCTCTAGGCGGTTGAATTCACAACCGTGTGGGGGCCCAATTCAATGGATCCCTCTCCAAAGCACATCGAAGTGGTACGCCTCCATCAAAACAACTAAAATTCTCAACATTTCAACATTTCATAACATTTGAGGTTTCCTTGGCAATAAAACGTTTCCACATAACAAAATCTTTGAAATGAGCACTTCAAACTTATTGATAGAAACTATTTTTGGGTTGCCATACCACAAGGTCAATCAAGGTCGCCTAGACAAGTTAACCAAGTCCACATCGCATCACGGGGTTGGAATAGGTTACTCACATGCAAACCCTTGACTAGGCTTTGAGTCATGGGTTGAAAGACACTAGTATGACACAATCTAGGGTGTTTTACAACCATTCTAGCAGGCGAAGTCTTAAGTTGAAAAAGTATTTGTAATGGCTTAGTTGCTCTTGTCAAAGTTCTCAATTAGGCACTTTTCAAAATATTTCATCTAAATGTAACTATATGCCATGATGTAACTATTATATACATCCTAATGCAAGTGATTCTACCAACTAATATGACATATAAACTAAATGCAAGTCCTAAGTTCACATTGTTATACCGCATCAATCAAAATAAAGCCACATAGTCATTAACATAAAAAGGAAAAAGGAGATTGGAAAGATCATACCATGCGGTCTTCATGATCCTCATGTCTCGAATGTGGCGTAGTCAATGAATGTGAACAAGGATAGAACAAACACAATATATACAATAATATATACATGACTACACTACAAAAGAAATGAACATGTTTTTGGTTTTTCAATTTTCAAATTTTTATGATTTTTCGAAATTTTTCAATTTTTTTGGATTTTTGAATAAAAGTTAAGTTAGAATTCCCCATCCCCACACTAATATGGGCATTGTCCTTAATAGCCAAAATGATGGGAAATTATGCAAAAATGATGCATGATTTCTACACTAAATGCAAGCTACACTAATCTACACTACATGATGCATGGTTTTTGTTTATGACGGAGAGGATAATTTAGATTACCTGTCGTTGTGTATGCATGTACTTCCCCAAACCGAGTTAGACATTATTGCTAATGTCCTAAGGTTGGGTGTAGTTCATGCACACACGATGCAATGCATGAAACTAATTTTGTCATTTTGGATTTTCAAAAGTTGGGAACAATAAAATGAGAACAGCTCAATGGGGCCGAGGTGTTAGTCCTCTATGGTGCTAGGACTACTCCAACAATGATCAAGATTAATAAAATACAAGTTAACAAAACACAAACTTCTTTTCACGAAACTTTGAAAATTAAAGAGAGGAGATGAGGAAACTTCACTTAAACTTAGGTGGGTGCCTCTCTCCCGCTCCACCTAGCTATGAAGTAATCCTCTAGAGATCGGCATCATCTCCTTCTAGATCGCTATCCCATATCTCCTTTGATGCATCTCTCATACTCGGGTCCATGAACTCGTCCTCTTCACTTTCAAGCTCCACCGTGTCCCCTCCGCAAGAATTGTTGCTTCCCTCCTCTTATCTCCCGTTTGCCCCTTCGTTTGCCCTCTCCGAATTGGGAAAGAGTAAGCCCATTTGAACCCATGAGGGAAATGATCCTTCCTCACTAATCTTTCCCTTCTGAACCATATCATGGTATTGAGGATAGAGTTCATAGTAAATGTCCACGTTGGTTTCGTATTGGCGGAAGTGAAAATCTTGTAGAATTCCCGTGATAAAGTCATCACGGGGAAGGATGAAGGGGTTGGGATGGTTGTACGGTTGATAAGGAAATGGGTAGGGAGGCACTTTGATCTTCTCATCTTGAGATTGTTGCTCTTGTTGTTGTTGTTGGGGATTTGGAGGTGGTGGTGCTTGTCTTGGTTGGGTTGGGTTTGGAGGGATGAGGTAGGATGGGATTGGAGACAAACGTCCTCTTCTCGGGGAAATTAGTGGTAGGCCGGTCATCGGTAGATATATCGGATCACTTCCTTTCGTTAACCACTTGATCCGCTTATCAACCCCCTCAAGGGTTATCCAATGATGATGAATGAGAAGAAGATCTTCATTTATCCTCGTGTTTCCCGAAAGTGGAGCATACTCATTATTCTCATTGAATCTCGGATTGAAATGCTTCGCAAGCCTAGTAATGAGTCCTCCATTCACAATGTGTTTCATCCCGTCATCATCACCATTCCTAAACTTTGTCCATTTCTCGAGTAACACTAGCGGTGCATTGAAGTGGTACACACTTCTTCCTTGAATATTGAGGTAGGATTCCATAAACACAAGGTCTAATTGGTTTACGATTGCCGGATCTCGGCGAGCAAAGAGGGTGCCCGAGAGAAACCGGTAAATGACTCTTAAGATCGGATTTTGGATATGAAAAGCAAGACATTCCTTTTTGTGTATGAAGTCCCGGCCGGTCATGGCCCTTCACAAAGGTTCAACACTGTATTTCTTTGGCTTCGATGTTCGGGTAGGCGTAACATCGAGTCCAAGCACATTTGCGAATTCTACAAGGGTCATCATTCTTGGGACATTTTCCAACCTAAACTCTATGCATATTGTTTTGTTCAAGGTTGTAATCTTCAAAAAGCTCAAAAACTCAAGCACAAGAGATCGATAAGTTTGCTCATACATGTGAAAAAGGGTGGAGAGACCAAATACTTCAAAGAGAGCTTCCACTTGGTGATAAATCCCAAGTTTCCTCAAGGTATCATGACATAAAAACTTAGTGGGAAGAATGTTCTTACTTAGAAGGCGGTGGAAGACTAATCTTTGCACATCATTGACAAATTCTACATTTGAGAAGTTGTCAAGCCTTGTAAGATCTACAATCTCTTCATGCTCCCTTCTTAATGTGTTGACATGGGAGGTAGAAGAACTTTCCCTCATCCTTGGTCTCCTCCTATTCCTAAAAGAGGATCTCCTTGGTGCCATTCCTTGATTATTGAGCTGGATTCTTCTGATTTGTGATGGAATAAAGATGCTCCTTGTTGATTGAGTGTTGCCCTTGAAACCCTAGAAATTTGGGGGTTTTTGATTTTGTGGGGTTAAAGAGTGATTGGGATATGCTTTGGATTCATAAGGAGGTGGGTTTTTATAATGCAAGTGGAAGGAAGGGTGATGTGTCACTAAATGTGTGGTGGGGTGTAATTTAATTAAGAAAAGACGGGTCAAATCACCGCGGGAAGACGGGCGGATTCGAGCAGAAGACGCTCAGATTCAAACTCCTCGGGACGGGCGGATTCTGGGTAAGCCATCCGGATTCTGTCACAGCTAACTTTCCTAAAATATGACGCCACAAAGACGGGCGTCCCGAGCATAAGACGCTCAGATTCTTTCTTATCGGGACGGGCGTCTTCTGCAGAAGACGGGCGGATTCCTTTCCAGGGATTTTTCGTGAAATGCACAGGTAGAAAGATGGGCGTCTTTCTGCAAAGATGGCCGGATTCTTCAGGACGAGCGTCTTTACTTCTGAGACGCCCAGATTCTTCTTCAGTCCCAAAATCTTCAAATCCTCAGCTTAGCAGGACGGACGGATTCTTCACAGGTCGCCCGTATTCTATCAAGACGGCCGGATTCCAGGGAACACGCACGTGTTCAAGCTGTGAATTCTTCCTTTGAATTTCTTTCCTCTCTTAGATGCTTCCCCACACTTGAAAATTGGTTCCTTCCTTCATTCAAAATTCGTTAGTGACCCTCCCTCACTTACTCTCATGAATAGAGCTTATGTTTATTATTAAAGAAATGCAATAAAATTATAAATACAAGTTAGAGGGTTAGTATATTTACAAGTGGTGGTTTAGGGAGGACTCCACCAAACTCTCCCTTTGTTGGTTCTTTCAAGGATGAGAAGGCCCGAGGTAGGTGACCTCGACCTCTCCAATAAACGCTCCTTCATAGTATGGCTTCAATCTTTGACCATTGACTTTGAACTTGCTTCCATCTTCCGCCTTGAGTTCAAAATCTCCATATTTTCCAACTTCGGTTATCACATAGGGACCCATCCATCTAGAGTTCAACTTTCCCAGAAAAAGTCGGTAGCGGGAATTGAATAGAAGGACTTTGTCCCCTTTGTGCAAGGCCTTTTGTCTAATTCTCTTGTCATGGAGTAATTTCGTTCATTCTTTGTAAATCTTTGCATTTTCATAGGATTGTAGTCGGAATTCCTCCAACTCTTGAATTTGAATCATCCTCTTTTGACCACTCAATTTGAGATCAAGATTAAGCGCTCGGATTGCCCAAAAAGCTTTGTACTCCAATTCGATTGGTAAATGACATGCTTTTCCATAGACAAGCTTGTAAGGGGAGGCTCCTATGGGAGTCTTATAGGCCGTCCTATAAGCCCAAAGAGCATCATCAAGCTTTGTGCTCTAATCTTTTCGGGTCTTGTTCACAACTTTCTCAAGGATTTGTTTGATCTCTCTATTTGAAACATCAACTTGACCGCTTGTTTGAGGATGATATCCCAAGCCGGTTCTATATTGGCACCATATTTGGTCAAAAGAGATGCAAGTTTCTTTTCATGAAAATGCGTTCCTCCATACTTATAATTGCTCTAGGAACTCCAAATCTTGGGAAGATTATCTTCTTGAAGAGCTTGGTGACCGTTTTTGCATCATCATTTGGAGTGGCAATTGCCTCCACCCACTTTGAGACGTAGTCTACGGCCACAAGGATGTACTTATTCCCATTGGATGTCACAAAGGGACCTTGGTAGTCGATCCCCCAAACATCAAAGATCTCCACCTCTAGAATGCCCCTTTGTGGCATTTCGTTCCTCCAAGAGATATTCCCCGTTCTTTGACAAGCATCGCAATGAATGATGAATTCTTTTGTGTCTTGAAACATTGTAGGCCAATAGAAGCCCGATTGAAGAATTTTTGCAATGGTTCTCCTTGCTCCATGGTGCCCACCGTAGGGTGATGAGTGACACCCTTCCAAGATTCCTTGGACTTCCCATTGAGGGATGCATCTCCGGTAGAGCCCATCACTACACTCCTTGTAGAGGTTTGGGTCATCCCAAAAGTACCTCTTCACTTCGAATAGGAATCTCTTCCTTTGGTTGTGGTTCAAATTTGGAGGGAGTACTTTTCCAACAATATAGTTAGCATAATCGGCAAACCATGGGGTGATGTGCCTTTCAAGTAGTGTTTGAATGGCCATCAAAATATCATCGGGAAATGAGTCATTGATCGGGGTTTCTCCATTTTCATCATGAAACCGGATCCTTGACAAGTGATCCGCCACTACATTCTCGGCTCCTTTCTTATCTCTTATTTCCAAGTCAAATTCTTGAAGAAGTAGAATCCATCTCAACAACCTTGGTTTTGCCTCCTTCTTTATCAAGAGATGTCGGAGAGCACGGTGATCCGAAAAGACAATCACCTTGGATCCAAGCAAGTAGGAACGGAATTTGTCCAAAGCATATACAATGGCAAGAAGCTCTTTCTCGGTGGTATCATAGTTGACTTGGGAGGGATCAAGAGTCTTGCTTGTATAATAGATGGCATGAAGAGCTCTTCTTACCCGTTGGCCAAGAAGCGCTCCAACGGCGTAGTTGCTAGCATCACACATAATCTCGAATGGTAGTTCCCAATTTGGAGGTTGAATGATCGGTGCCGAGATTAGTGCTTCCTTGATTCTATTAAAGGCTTCAACACACTCATCAGTGAAGAGTAATTGGGCATCTTTAAGCAAAAGTCGAGTGAGGGGTTTCGCTATTTTTGAAAAATCCTTTATGAAACGGCGATAAAAACCCGCGTGACCGAGAAAACTTCTCACCCCTCTAACATTCACGGGAGGTGGGAGTTTCTCTATCACCTCAACTTTAGCTTTATCGACCTCGATGCCCTTTTCCGAAATTAAATGACCCAAAACAATTCCTTCATTGACCATGAAGTGACACTTTACCCAATTTAAAACGAGACTAACATCTTCACATTTTTGCAACACAAGAGAAAGATTATGCAAACATGAGTCAAAGTCCTTTCCATAAACACTAAAATCATCCATAAAAACATCCATTATGGTCTCTAGATAATCGGAGAAGACACTCATCATGCATCTTAGGAAAGTGGCGGGGGCATTACATAAACCAAACGGCATCCTCCTATATGCAAAAGTACCACAGGGGCATGTGAAGGTGGTCTTATGTTGGTCATCCGGGTGTATAGGGATTTGGAAGAATCCAGAATACCCGTCAAGGTAACAAAAGAATTTGTTGAAGGCTAACCTCTCAAGCATTTCGTCAATGAATGGTAGGGGAAAATGATCCTTTCTTGTTGCGGAATTTAATTTTCGATAGTCAATGCACATACGCCTACCGGTGATCATCCTTGTGGGTATTAGTTCATTCTTTTCATTTGTCACTACCGTGGTGCCTCCTTTCTTAGGTACCACTTGGACGGGGCTAACCCACAAAGAATCCGATATGGGATATATGATTCCCGCATCAAGTAATTTCATAACTTCTCCTTTAACAACTTCTTGCATGTGGGGGTTCAATCTTCTTTGAGGTTGAATGGTAGGTCTATGGTCTTCCTCTAGATGAATTCTATGCATGAAAAAATTGGGACTTATCCCCTTAAGGTCATCTAGACTATAACCTATAGCCTTCTCATGTTGTTTCAACACATCAAGCAATTTTCCCAATTGGTTCTCATCAAGTCTATCATTAACAATTACGGGTTTGGTTTTTGATTCATCAAGGTAAGCATATTTCAAATTTGGGGGAAGGGTTTTTAAAGTAAGAGTTTGTACCTCACTTTCCTCCTTTGGAGTTTCATTGAGAATTTGCTCCATCTCCATTAGACATTCCATTCTCATAGCATATTCAACTTGTTCTTCATTCTCATCAACCTCATCACATTCAAATTCCATGATGGGTTCTTCTTGCTCTTGAGCTTGTAAGATGTCTTCTAGGATGGATTGCTCATCTTCTATGGGTTGACATGCTTCCACAAGGATGTTATGCACTAATTCGGATTGTGCATGAGTAAGTTCTTTGTTAGCTAGAGCAGCCTCAAAAAGATCCACCTCCAATTCCCAATACATATTTTTAGCCTCACTTGCTTCCAAGGCTTCCAATGCTTGCATGGGATCTTTGAAGAAAGGTATACTTAAGTAGTCCTCTACAAAACAATAGAGGATTTTTACTTCCCCAAGGCAAAGAAAGACACAACTAATAACAATAAAAAAAAATCTAAATCAAGTTAACACCGTCCCCGGCAACGGCGCCATTTTTGGTCGGACTAAATCTTTTCGGTAACTTGTCGTTAGGAGCACCTAGACCAAAACACAATTTATAACTTCACAAACAACTCTACAATTAGTAAAGAGGCAAGTAAAGGTCGGATCCCAAGGGACGGGAATTGAGATGAGATTTCTATTGAGACTAGTGGTGTCTTAGGGGTGTCACAATTTGGGTTGATGTAGAAGGTCACTAAACTAAACAGCAATGAAAGTAAACAAGCAAGATGAACTAAAAGGGTTGTAAACAATTGATAAAAAGCACTAGGGTGTCATGGGGTCATAGGGGATTCATGGGAATTGATCATACAAACATGTTCTCAAATTATAAGCAAGCAATTATTGTTGTGATGGATTGAGTTGGGTTATATCTTACAATTCTAGGAAAGTTTGGGTCCCGGAGCCGAATCGATTAGATTGTACAACACCTACAAGTCGACTTAATCTTCCCTACTCAACAACATGCATGGTCTAATGTGACTCGAGTTGGTTTATGTCTTACAAGTCTCATTGAAAAGATAGGTGATGGGTAAAAAATGCAAGGATTCATAGGCTCGCATTTCATCAAACATAATATGTGCATGAGTTGAGATCAAAAAAAGCAAGCAAATAAACCATGAAAGCATATTAATTTAAGCATGAATCATTCCCCATGTTGGTTTCCCCTAATTACCCATTAACCCTAGCTAGGTCACTACTCACTCATTATCATGTTGATCATGCTAGTAAGGTTGTCAATCATACCAACAAAGTAAAACATGATGAACAAATGAAAGTAATTAATAATAATTAAAAAGGGATTAAGAGAATTATACCTACTAATGATTCCAATAATAAAGCGAAGAATAAAAGAAGTACTTGATGCTTGATTGAGAGGTTATCAATCTCCCAATAATAACCCAAATAATCTTCAATTACCCAAAATAAAGGATGAACAAAAGAGAGATTAAGGAAATAAAACTTGTATTAAAACTTGATTAATTGTTGATTACAAAACTAAAGAGAGATTTGATTGATATTAACTACTCTAAGAATTGATAAGAAGAACATTCTCTTCCAATTAGACTAATGGGGTATTTATAGTGGAAATTAGGTGGATGCATTAGGGTTAACTAAGGGCTAAACTAGTAATTACACTTTTGAGATTTGATCAGGGAAACGCCGGTATTTTTCGAAGGATGGGCATCTTTCATTGAAGCTTGAAGAAACGAAATCTTGCTGTCTTGGAATCCGTGCGTCTTAGGTACGGGACGGCCGGATTCAGCAGTCTCTGCCCGAGCGTCTTCAAGGGAATCCGGGCGTCTTCTGGTCTTGCTGCCCGGGCGTCTTTGGGAGAAGACGGCCGGATTGTGGAGGTGGAGGACGGGCGTCTTCCAGTCAATCCGCACGGATTGCTGGATGGCTTCACTTCTTTCTTTCTTTTCTTCCTTTCCTTTATAAAATCCTTGGGGATTTCCTCGGGGATGCAAGGATCCTTTCGCGTCATTGCCCATCTACTATAGTATGTACAAAGGCCTTCTCATCTTATCTCTCCTTGATGCTTGGTCATTGAATTCAATCAATTTAGTCTCATTTTGCCATGAAAATGCAAGGTTTGCACTCCTTTCCTACCAAGGACACAAAACCTCAAAGAATATGCAAAACAAAGAACTAAAGACAATAAATGACCCAAATATGCACTAAAAAGCATGGGAACAAGGCTAATTCGGGGACTAAATATGCGCTAATTATGGTCACATCAGTCAGGTGTAGGTCCTATAGGTTGGAGCTTACCTTGTTTCATCGGTCTTTTCAGAGCGTTTGAGTATGAGTCACCGCGTTAGTGAACTTCCTTTCTGGCTTATTCTTCTTGGTAGATGATTCGACAAGGTCGACCTCGTCGGTCTTTCTAGAAGAGCCATAAGAACGACTCGTTGTGCCTTGATATCCGTGACCTACTGTTTTGGACAAGAGCCCTTTGCGGATGTTGTCTTCAATTCTTGTGCCAAATACAGTTAAGTCTTTGAAGGACTTTATGTTTTGGTATCTTAAGTGGTTCGCATAGATTGGTCTTAAATTGTCCACGAACTTTCCAACAAGAGTAGCCTCGTCTCGGCGTTCGATGAGTTGTGAGCTAGTCTTTCTCCACCTACTTAGGAAGTCGGTGAATCCTTCTTTCTCATTTTGGGCAAGAACCTCTAGTGTACGCATGTTGACTTGAATTTCAGCATTGTCTGCGTACTGTTTGGTGAATTCAATTGCAGCATCATCCCAGGTGGCAATTTTCTTGTGTTCTAAGGAGTAGAACCATTGTTTAGGGATAGTATCGAAAGATGAAGGAAAGATCCTTAGGAACATCTCTGGCTTGATGCCTTTGATAGACATGTAATCCTTGAAAGCACGAATATGGTTCAACGGGTTTTCATGCCCCTTAAACTTCGGGATGTCAGTCATGTTGAAGCTAGTTGGCAATTGAGCGTTTACTGCCTCATACTTGCTATTGTTTTCCTTGTAGATGTCATCCCCCTTGAGGTACATTAGTTGCTCCTCTTAATATTGGAGTCGCTTTTCCGCTTCTGTAGGGCCTGGTGGAAGATTGACTTCCGGTTGTCCAACAAAGGGTGGAAGGTTATCATGTACAACCATGTCAGGAATGGCATCCTCTGCAGGAGGAAGTCTAGCTTCTACAGCGACAATACGACCTTCGATGGTGTTGAGGCGAGCATAAGCTTGGTCTTGGCTTGTTTGGAGACGAATAAGCGCAGCCAGGATTTAATCATTACCATTTCCGGGTTGTTCGGATCGACCATTAACGCTTCCATGAATAGTTCCCACCATTTTGGAATTGAGGATATGAGATCGATGACGAATCAAAAACGATCGACCATTTTAGTACACTTACTCAAAAAAAGGACTCTAGACTCGTGAAGTGGGCGTGTGCCACTGTGTCAAGTGGGATTTGAAAATGACAATTTTTTTTGAAATGTTTGTCCTAGACAACTGTAATATAGTTGTAGGAGTGCTGACTCGAAGTGCGGTTTAAAATGGGTTCGAGGCCCGAATTTTTACTCGACATTTGGACAGCGTTTCGGCTTTATTTTGCGCTGCTTTAGGCCATCGTTGAAAATATTTACATTTTGAAAAGGATTTTATTTTACAAAAATTTCGTCATGGTTTTGTTTACAGAATGGTGATCACATATATGGTACAAATATACATATGGGCATTATAACGGTATGTTGAGTGCAATTAAAGGGTTTTGGTTTAAAAAGGTGGGTTGCCATACCAAGCAATCAAACTCTGGTCTGTGGAGAGGTCCGTGCTAAACATGTGTGTAAGGTCGGTTCCTAGTCCATTTCCTCGAGTAGTGAAAGCCCTTGATACAAACATGAGTATGTACCACGGTATGGTTGACGTCAATCGCTATCCATCTTTAGGCCCAGATAAGAATTTCGACCGTCCAGACGGGACGATTGGTCGAATGGGTTGGGTTAAGCCTAGGAAGGCCAAATAAAACGACCTAAGAAGGTCGAGTAATGAAAACCAACAACTGTCTCGTATAAACTATTCCTTAAACTCGTTCAAGTTTCACCCTGGGTAACATATAAGTGTATCATCCCCAGCGGAGTCGCCAAACTGTGGACATGGGCCACCCACGGCGCGCGCGAAAGGGCTTAAATGAGCCTGCATTTTTGGAGCCGCCACCAATTTTTATAAGAAATTGGAACCGTTTGAATACCTCGTGCCATGTCAAGACACAAAGTAGTGACATGAACACTAAGAACTCGTTACCCTTAGCATTCTATGTCTAGAATGACTCTCATGGATGCTAATGAACACGAATATTCACAGAGATCTGGAGTAAGAGGTGAGGGTACGCATTAGGAAGCTCTTTAATTGAACACCTAGTCCCGCCCGCCTTGATAGCGGCCTCTACTAATGATTAGGAAAATCGTTCATAGTTGATATGTCGTCGATTATATGCATGCAATGCAACATCCAATGTTTTAGTCCTAGCATGTGAGGTTTGACTATGTCGGTGAACACGTAATTTAGCAAACAATTGGATCGAAGTTGGAATTTAAATTAATTACATGTGGAACATACAATAAATTGTACATAACAATAAATACGATAAATAAATAAATTACAATGATTAAAATTACAAGGACTACAAAGGATACTTGATCTACGTCAAAAGCACGCTGAAAATGGGATTTTGAAGAAGAAAATAAAAGAATTAGAATGAAAAGGTGAAAACAACGTCGGATTAGAGGCGATAATACGGTTAATAGTCGATTTAATACATGATTAGAAGCTACGTCAAAGCGAGAAAGAAGTTCAAGGACAGAAGCCAACCCAGAACAGGCGCAACATCTGCTGCGTCCTCTGGAAGAGGCGCATCATTCCCTGCGTCTCTTCTCTAGTTGGACTCTGTCTGTGAAGTCAGAACCTGTAGATACCTCATTTCTGCACCTCCCGCAAACCATCCGGTGATGATTGGGCCGCATGTTTGGTACACGGAACGATTTGTGACAGTTCGTAAGTTTATCATAAAGTGATCGCTCAAACACTTGTGTCTACCTCTTAATTGTCATCTACGTGCCGATACGGTCGTTTTGGCAGTAATTAGAGTACATTTGGAGTCCGGGTCAAAAACCGTCTTCATTTTCTAAAACCGAGTCAGAATGTTCTGGAATGTTCCGGATATTTCTATTCCATATTTTGCAATCTTTTAATCTTTGGTAAAGAATTTCCCGTAATATTCACACAAAATATTAAGGAAAACAAGATTAATCCGTTATTCCATAACCAAAACGCGGAAATCTTTCTTCCGCAGAAGGAAACCACTTGGGAAAGGACGCAGCAAGTGCTGCGCCTCTTCCAAGAGACGCAGTGCCTGCTGCGCCTCTTCCCAAGTCCTTTTCTGCGTATTTTTCATATATTTTCATATCTTTTCGAGATTCACTTCCAAAGTTTCTCCGAAAAACCCTACTTCCGTCGCGTGATTAGTATAAATAGAGACCTTCAGTCTCACATACATATTTCTCACGCGAGTGTCCGCCCTTCTCTTCTCCCTTTGCATTCTAGACCACGTTCTTACTTTTTGGCGCCTACGTGCATGAACTTTCGACCACTTAAGCTCGGATCTTTCTGATTACCAGCCTCATTTTGCATGACCGACCAATTTGACCAACTCCACAATTAATCAACTTTAAACAATCTTGTTCGTTTTCCTCTTACGAGGGCACTTTCATCTACATTCAAGTCGAGCATCACTAAACGTTAACTTAGTTCATCTCGTTTCGTCAAACATGTAAGTATGAGGGTGTAAATCCTTCTTTTATTTATTGTTATTTATTTTTGTATCACAATTTTAAGATTTATGTCGAAAGTATTCTTAAAACCGATTTGTAAAACCTTGTTTTAAACACTTTTTACGGATTATCAGAAGACAACCGTCGAGAAAGGACGCAGCAACTGTTGCGCCTCTTCGAAGAGATGCAGTACCTACTGCGCCTCTTCGTGAGGCTGCCGCAGTTCCTGCTTCCTTTCTTCTTCCTTCGTCTTTTGATAGTTCAATTGTTTTCACTTTGTTATTAATTGTGCATTATTTCTTTTAACACGATAATTTGAGTATGATAATTCTAACATGTAATATATTATTCATCATCATTAGTATTTAATTCATCTTTTAAATCCCGACTTAAATCCCTTATAATCCAATATTTGCGGGTTTTCGTCATTAAAATCAATTCGGGTTTTAGAGATTCAATTTACCCATATTGAGTCTCTGGAATTCGATCTTTGATATATTCCCATCTGTTATTTATCGTCGTCATTAGTTCATCATTAATAACTTGTTTAACTTAATTAATTTGTGTTTATAATTAATAATCCTTTTAGTCTTGTAATTAATTAGTTCTAATTAATCTTATTCATGCTTTTGACCCTTAATTACATGTAAATAATCTATTAATCACTTTCATCCGAGTCAAATATCATAATCGATCATTTAAATCACCAACGAAAATTAACGATTTGCAATTCCGGCTTCACAGCCACAACTGAGCCAAGGAACGGACGCAGCAACTGTTGCGCCTCTTCCAAGGGACGCAGCTATGTTGCGCCTGTTCCTAGTTGATTTTTGTCCCTGAACTCCCGTTTTGCCTTGACCTAGTTCATTAATTACGTATTAATTAACTATTAATCGTATTATCACCCCTAATTCCTGTTCGTTTATTTATTTATTTATTCTTTCTCAAATTTACGTTTTAAAAGTATTTTCGACATAAATCATTACTCCGATGTAATTATTGTAATTTTCATTATTGTATCCCTTTTATTATTGCTTGTACGTTTTCACATGAAATCGATTTAAATCTCTACTTCGACCCACTTGTATGATAAATAACGTGTTAACCGACTTAGTTTAATTCTTCACATGCTAGGATTAAAACGTTGGATGTTGTATTGCATGCATATAATCGATAATATATCGAGTATAGATAATTTCCCTAATCATTAGTAGAGGCCGCTATCGAGGCGGGCGGGATTAGATGTTCGATCAAAAGAGCTTCCTAATACGTACCCTCACCCCTTACTCCAGATCTCTGTGAACATCCGTGTTCATTGGCATCCACGAGAGTGTTGGAATATGTGTCCTCCGACAATAATGCGATCACAACTGTCGATCATGATGATCACATGTTTAAGTCTCGTTTTAAGAATACATGTGGGATGTATTTTTTACAGTCAACTGGTCCACACATATCGGTAATGATTGGCTGACTAGCGTTTGACATTACTGTCGTGCGACGGTAGTGATCAGTTGATCCCCTTAGGTCATACCTAAAGGATAACACTCTTAATTGATTATTTAATTGATCGTATGACGATACGGGTTAATTAAATTACTTAAAATTGACGGACAATTTTGGAAGTAATATTTACGTGTCTCATTGTAATTTGATTAATTAAGATACGGTCTAAGTAATCGAATTGTTTTATTACTTAGATGAAATTATTGTTTACGGAAATAATTAAAAAGGAATGAATTGATTATTATAAATACAGAATGTTGTAATTTATGACTCGGGAACCCATTACGGTACAAGTAATTATGAATTATTAGGATAACTTTATAAGTGACATATTTTATTAATATGTTGATTTTTAATTGTTAAAAATACATTTTATATACCTAATGTCATGAAACATGTTACATGTGACAAATTGACAAAATAATGTGTAAAATGGATTTTCCATTTTACACTATATGTGCCAAAAATATGGAGGGAGTATTAGGCTTATTTGTGTTAATTATGTTTAAGTGGAAGACATAATCATAAGACCTAATACATAGCCTTACATGCCTATAATTCTTGGGAAGAATTGAAGCTCATGCATTGGCCATAACCACCCCCCCCCCCCCCCCCCTTACCTGGTTTTCCTAGTGCAAGGCCAAGGGTTTTTGCTCTTTATTTTTCCTAATATACACTACATGCATACTAGTGTATAATCATTCATTCTAACACATCTAAAATATAGAGTTTTTAGAGAGAATATTACTCCTTCTCCCTTCTCTTAACCGAAAAACAAGAGACCAAATTCAATATTTTGGGTCAATTTTATTTAGATTAATATTATTCTAGTATTAATAATATTAATCTTTTAAGGGGTTACTATGGGTATTTATCTTTGGGAGAGATTCTACCCTTGAATATTTGTTCATCCATATTAGGAGAGCTCAAGAAAAAGTAATAAGGAGATCTTACTTGTGCCCTTTGATCCAAAATTTTATTGTAAGGAAAACGATTTCTTCTCTATATTTATTTATGTTTGCATGCATAAGATCTAAATTTATTTTATGACTAAGTTAAATTGAAACATATATGAATATGTTGAGTATAATGAGATAGAGATTACTAATAAGCGGTATCAAGAGCCTTAGGTTGTTTGCATGCAAATCGGTTATTGTTTTTCCGAGTTATACGATTAACAAACAAAACTTATAAATTTGTGTTTGTTATGATATATCATGAAATTTACTATGCATGTTAAAGTTTCTGGTCCTAAAATGTATTTAGGATATTTTGGTTAATTTATGGATTTTTATTGTTCATTTTATATTATAATGGCATTAAAATATGATTTTATGATAAAAATGTCATTTTTGGACTAAAATTAGCTAAACTTCATTTTTTCCAGTGGTTTTTGGATATCTTTTCACATATATTTTATTTTGATGACCTGTAATTTTTCATAATTTTATGAGTTCTTATGCTCGAAATATGTATTTTTCAAGATAAAATCGAATTTAAATGGAAAAATAGGTTAATATGTGTTATATTTCGAATCTAGTGATAGAAATTTAGTATTTTGTCACATGCAATTTTCCAAAATGTGTGTAAAATAATTGGCTATAATGAAGTCTTTATGCATGATTTATGAATTTTTGATGAAAATTCACATAAATAGTGACTTTAATTAGTATAAATTGCTAAAACATACTTCATGACTAAGGAAAAACGTCACATATTGCATTTTATCACATATTTCAGATCTAAAATTGAAAAGTTGATAAAAATAATTTTTCTCATATTTTTATGGTTTTAATTGATAAATCCGATAAACCGCAACATTGTTTTTCTCGATAAATTTTGAAATTTTTAACCTAAGTTTTTGAATATTATGAGTATCATGGTATTTTTCCAGAATGTTCATGAGTTTAAAATTTCAAATTTTGAATTTATTTGAAATTTTTATGATTTATTTGAAGTTTTTGGCATTATATTGTAATTTTAAGTCTTTTATGAACAATATTAAGAAATATAAGTTAACTATTGTCAATATGTTAGTGGAGACTAATTTTGAGTCCTAAGATGGTTAGGGTAATTAACTAGTACATAAATATGATTTTATGTAATTATTGTGATTCTAAAAGGTTGAATCACGCAAATCCGTAAAAACCGATTAATATACGATATTGGCTCCTTAAAGGCGATTTAGCATAAAATTGGGCATGTTCATACATATTATAATGTTGCATTTTATTTATGATTGTCATAATTTTATTTTATGTAATTTTTGAATTATGTAATTTTACTTAGTATGGTCTTAGTTTTTAATTGATATTACCCGAAATGTATGGGAATATCGATTCGGTTGTAATTTATTGTGATCTCGTATCACCGTTTTGTAATTTAATAGATTTATTTTTATTTTAATTACAAATGTATAATAGGAAATTATGTAATTTGTTATGTAATTTATTTATTCCGGAGACCCTTGAAGACGGTGCCACTCAAGAAGGCGATCCATTAAAGACGGTGTTACCTCGAGATGCGTGCCAAAACCGAAGTTCAAGGGACCAATGGAGTTGGTTTCCGAATTTGTTATAGTTTATTAGATTTACTATTTTAGGAAGGCCATACTAGGATTTAATTTATGCTTTGCATTTTATTTATACGTCGCATGCATCGCTAAATCGCCATAACTAAAACATGCATTATCATTTTAATCCAGTTTATCGACCGTGTCAATTACAATTATCGTAGTTCACCGCTTTAGTTTACTTAAAACGTGATAGATAATAAATTGACATGACCTCTCGCTAAAAATAAACAATTGAGACATAGCCTTACCAAAAAGTAGAAACCATGAAAACCTATTTCGTGAGGGAGTGCACTCGGCCACACCGGGGTACAAACCTTGTTACGTAGGGGAAGTGGGTGATAAATGTCTATCCACCGAGTTTATGTTAATAAAGGGTATTTCGGCACACCGTGCCCTAAGTTAATATAAATTTGGATCATGGACACATTTATTCCAAATTTGGGTTGAACTCAACGAAAGTATTCACGACGATTTCCGGATGTGTTTCGGGCTAGAGATAAATATTAATGTAATTTTATCGGCCAAGAGTTCTAAAAGTAGAATCGATTAAAAGATTACTCCACCAAGTTATGTTAATAAAGGGTATTTCAGCACACCGTGCCCTAAGTTGATATGAATTTGGGTCTTGGAATCATTTATCAAGTTGGGTAGAGGTCACTAGATAAATGCAATAAAACTTGTTTATATTAAATTTACAAGTATTATTATTGTAAAAACGACAAATGTTTTATTCCTTCTATTTTGTTTTGTAGACCACTTTTATTTCTCATAACAAATGGCCGCTCCAAACACCAACGCCACACCTCTCACTAATGCTTCATGGCTCCGATCCTTCATGGATCGTTGTAAACTTGAAAAGAATGGGTCAAATTTCTCCGATTGGGATGCCCAACTCAAATTAGCCGCCCAAGGTGACGACAAGCTTCGTTACCTCACCGAGGCCTCTCCACCCGAACCTAATGCTAGGTCGAGTGCCACCACTAGGGAAGCATATGAGGCTTACCACAAGGAGTCCGCCGCAATGAAAAATGTTTTGATTTTTGCGATGGAGGCGGATTTCCAAAGGAGAGCCTTTAAAATGGGCACCGCTAATGAAGTCTATTCCAAGCTTGTGACAATGTTTTCACAAACTCCGAGGATCGTCCAATATGAGGCGGCCGCGGCATTCTTTGATCTCGACTTTAAGGAGGGCCAAAAGGTTAGCCCTCACGTGCTCAAATTGATGGAGCTAGTCGAGACTTTGAAGATTCAAAATGTTGAAATCCCCAAAGAGCTCATTGTAGATAGAATTCTACACTCCTTATCCAAAGTCAAAGCGTATGTTCAATTCCGGGTGAATTTTAACATGCAAGACAAGGACATGTCTCTTGAAGAGTTGCACAAGTTACTTGTGCAAGCCGAAAGAGACATGGGGTTAAATGTTAACCCACCTAAGGATGTGCTTAACATAAGCACCAAGAGCAAGGCGAAGTTCAAAAAGAATGGGAAGAAGGGTAAGAATCAAGCTCCCACTTTCACCAAGGCTAAGCCTTTTGAAGCTAGCACTTCCAAGACCAAGAAGGGTCCTCTTGACAAATGCCATTATTGTAATGGTGTTGGACATTGGAAGAGGAATTGTTCCAAGTATCTTGGTGACATCAAAGCTGGAAAGATCACTCCAGTAGGTAAATGACTATCCTTTCTTTTATGTTTCTAAATCAACTATGGTATTTTGATACAAAGTTATGATAATGTATCCTCTTTTTATTGTAAATAGGGCTTCCTCCAAGCAAAGACAAGGGAAAGGAAAAGCAAGCTTGAGATATCATCAAGGGGCTAGGAGTAGCTTCCATGAAGCTTGGCTTTTTATTATTGTCTTATTTTATGTTATGTTTCGGATTTTTTAGAACTATTTTGATTTCCGTGTTCGACATGGAAATGGTTGATCCTTTCTAAACAATTGTTGTATTTTGGATTATGGTGGCTTGGTTTGCAACCCAAGTCACCCGTTTTATCGTATTTTCTTTGTTCTAAAAATTCGTCTTTATATGCTAGCACATAGAAACATATGATCATACACTTAAAGTGATCTAATAGACAACTATAATGATGGGATTCATTATATGTCCTCAAGCTTAAGGCTTGTGTATGATCAATTATAAAGTGATGTTGAGTTCTTAAAGGAATGTCAATCACCAAGTACACTTATCAAATCTAAAACAATTAGTCAACCTATGAGATAGTCCTCCTTATACTTCAAAAATCATTATTTGTGTCTCATAAGCTATCTTTGAATCTCTAGTGTATTTATTCTAAAGATAGAGTGGGAGAAAAATGAAGACACAAAGAACATAAAACAAATTTGTATACTTGAGTAAATGAGATCTACGCAAGAATGAATGATTTGTATACCTATATAGATAGTGTACACGAATAGATGAGATCTATGGTCTCGTATAGATGAGATCTACATGACAAAAGAGATCAAGTAAAGTAATCAAAAGAATATGTTCTCAAGATTACTACACGAGGAGACCAAAAGAAAGTTTTGGAAGAAGAATGACTAATGTAAAGTCTTATCAAGAGTTTTGGCTAGTATATGAACAACCTTTGACCAATAGTTTCAATATTGATATTTACTTAAGAGCCTAAATAAAACAAAGTTGCATCCTCGAAAGTAAATGTGATTTATGACTAAAAGTTGCAAAGAAAGATATGCCGATATCTACAAAAGCTAAATTAACTGTTAACCACGCTAGTGTCATTACTTAACCTCATTATGAAAATGAAATGGTTAAACCTCCTTCCAAAAAGGGTATTTTGAGAAGGACGTGTATTAGATGTAATTCACATTTAAATAATGACATTGATACGCATCATTATAAAATGAATGAGTTAGAGATTAAAAATCTCTTTCCATGAGTTTAAGATTGAAACCTTTTTCAAAATAGGTATTTTGAAAAGATATGTTGGGAACATTTGGTTTTATCTTAATAACTTGGCAAAGCAAAATATATTTCAATTTTTGAAATGTTTCGATTGAGTAGTCAATTACGAAACATGTGGAATTAATTGGGAGTTGGAAATTATCATGTGAAGACATGGAATTTAGTGGGAGCAATCATCTTGTAAAAAAAATTTATAACTCATTACTTATTGAGAATGACGAGCTAATACTATCTTTCATAAAGAAGTATTTGAGTTTTCAATTCTGGATGAAAATGGACTATGATGAATCCAATCACATCATGGGATGTTGGATAGGTATTGAGATATACACATCGAATCAACGAGAAACATAGGTTATTCATGTCAATGAAAATGGAATTGCCATAAGCAGTCATGGTCATTCATTGAACCTAAGAATGGTTGATCACATGATTATAAATTACTAATGTTTCCGCCATTAGAATAATCATGCACATGTCCAATAATGAATCATATGCATAAGAGCATGATGAATCATTGGCAAACCCTAGAAGAATCGTCATGAATTCTCGAGGAGAACTAATGAGCGATTCCAGTGTTGGACAGAACACTCTGTTATGTGACAAGAGGTTGCACATATTGAAGTTCGAACACACGTAAGGATTTATGAAAATCATAAGCTATTCAAGCTAAAAGGAGAAATAAGAAGTTTGAAAAAATACTTAGTTAAAGTAAGAAGTTACTCAAAACTAATATTTTCTAATATGCAAGGACTTATGAGAAGTGCTAGGCTAATCATCTTGATAATTATTACAAGACCCTACAAAACGTATACCTATTGCATTGTGAGTTGATAGAACACTTGACCAGTGCAAGTTATATCATCCACCACAAATTCTTTGGTTATGTGATAAACAACAAGAAAGTTCTTTCAAGATAAAGAACCCAAACCAAGGTTGGGAACCTATACGTGTACTTGGTAAGGTTCATGCTATGAGAGATAACATGAATATAAAGGAAAATGCAATACAAGAAGTTTGAACACATGGACACATGGTATGTTAAACTTCTATTGCAATCGACTAGTGTTTAAACACTTACGATATACATCACAAGGTTGTAATATGATATTGACTACCCGAATGTGATGTCGACATTCGTCGTTTGAGTTATTATTAACTCACCTTATACTTTGTTACATCCGAACGGGTTGTAGAGACAATTGAACCCCGCTAAAGTGAACACGGATTAGCATTGTATTCGCCCATATTTACTTACATGAGGTGACGTCTCGAAGTGACTAGAGTGTGATGCGATTGATGGCAAGTTCAAGTGCCATGGAGTCATGTGTGATGACTAGTCGATCACATAGGCAGACTGTTAGGAACACTTTGTCGGGCCTTATGACCGCTTATAGAGTTCTGGCAAATTTATATAGCCTAGTCGTGGCGAGAGCTACTATAGTATTCTAATGAGTCGATTCTTTTGACTAACGACTGTTCTCCTAAGATGGCACAGTTTCAGATTAACTTTGATTTGTGTTACTACGACCTTCGTAAATGGGGTCAAATGGGCATATTTTTGGTTATGATGGCTGTGGCTAGTCGAAGGGAATAAGTGCGATAGGAATTGTCCAACCATTGTCAGGGTTATAACAATATCTCAGGGCCACTCGAGGAGTAATGAACTGGAAATGCGTGGCCACGCTCGGAAGATATCTATGGTAGATAAATGCGGTCAATCAGTTATTCTCCAGATCGAGGAAACCACTCTCGATATGATCACTTGCAAGTACGACCTGAAAGACACCTTGCATTGAGTGGGAGATAGTAATAGGACAAGAGAATTGGTGACGCACACTTATCGAGGACAAGTGGGAGATTGTTGGAATATGTGTCCTCCGACAATAATGCGATCACAACTGTCGATCATGATGATCACATGTTTAAGTCTCGTTTTAAGAATACATGTGGGAAGTATTTTTTACAGTCAACTGGTCCACACATATCGGTAATGATTGGCTGACTAGAGTTTGACATTACTGTCGTGCGACGGTGGTGATCAGTTGATCCCCTTAGGTCATACCTAAAGGGTAACACTCTTAATTGATTATTTAATTGATCGTATGACGATACGGGTTAATTAAATTACTTAAAATTGACGGACGATTTTGGAAGTAATATTTACGTGTCTCATTGTAATTTGATTAAATAAGATACGGTCTAAGTAATCGAATTGTTTTATTACTTAGATGAAATTATTGTTTACGGAAACAATTAAAAAGGAATGAATTGATTAATATAAATACAGAATGTTGTAATTTATGACCCGGGAACCCATTACGGTACAAGTAATTATGAATTACTAGGTTAACTTTATAAGTGACATATTTTATTAATATGTTGATTTTTAATTGTTAAAAATACATTTTATATACCTAATGTCATGAAACATGTTACATGTGACAAATTGACAAAATAATGTGTAAAATGGATTTTCCATTTTACACTATATGTGCCGAAAATAAGGAGGGAGTATTAGGCTTATTTGTGTTAATTATGTTTAAGTGGAAGGCATAATCATAAGACCTAATACATAGCCTTACATGCCTATAATTCTTGGGAAGAATTGAAGCTCATGCATTGGCCATAACCACCCCCCCCCCCTACCCGGTTTTCCTAGTGCAAGGCTAAGGGTTTTTGCTCTTTATTTTTCCTAATATACACTACATGCATACTAGTGTATAATCATTCATTCTAACACATCTAAAATATAGAGTTTTTAGAGAGAATATTACTCCTTCTTCTCCCTTCTCTTAACTGAAAAACAAGAGACCAAATTCAATATTTTGGGTCAATTTTATTTAGATTAATATTGTTCTAGTATTAATAATATTAATCTTTTAAGGGGTTACTTTGGGTATTCATCTTTGGGAGAGATTCTACCCTTGAATCTTTGTTCATCCATATTAGGAGAGCGCAAGAACAAGTAATAAGGAGATCTTACTTGTGCCCTTTGATCCGAAATTTTATTGTAAGGAAAACGATTTCTTCTCTATATTTATTTATGTTTGCATGCATAAGATCTAAATTAATTTTATGACTAAATTAAAGAAACATATATGAATATGTTGAGTATAATGAGATAGAGATTACTAACAGAGAGTCATTCTAGACATAGAATGCTAAGGGTAACGAGTTCTTGGTGTTCATGTCACTACTTTGTGTCTTGACATGGCACGAGTTATTCGAACGGTTTCCAATTTTCCACAATAAATTGTTGGCGACTCCACAAATGCAAACGCTTGTTCCCAAGCGCCCCCGTGGGCCCGCGTCCACAGTTTAACGACTCCGCTGGGGATAATACACTTACGTGTAGCCAAAAGGGTGAAACTTGAACAAGGTTAGGGAATAGTTTGTACGAGATAATTGTCGGTTTTCATAACTCGGTCTTCCTAGATCGTTTCATTCGGCCTTCCAAGGCCCAACCCAACCCATTCGACCAATCATCCCGTCTAAACGGTCCTAATTCTTATTTGGGCCTAAGGATGGATAGCGATTGACGTCATCCATACCATGGTACTTACTCTTGTTTGTATCAAGGACTTTCACTACTTGAGGAAATGGACTAGGAATCGGCCTTACTCTTGTTTGGTACGAGCCTCTCCACAGACTTCGGGTTTGATTGTTCGGTATGGCAACCCACCCTTTAAAACCAAAACCCTTTTAAATGCACTCAGCATCCCGTTATAATGCTTGTATAATGTTTGTACCATATGTGACCACCATTTCTAAACAAAACCATGACGATTTTTGTAAAATCAAAATCCTTCTTTAAAATGTAAAAATTTCGAAACTTGGGCCTAATATTAGCGCAAAACCAATCAAAACTCTGTCCAATTGTCGAGTCAAAATTCGGGCCTTGAAACCCATTTCAAAACCTCACTTCGAGTCCACTCCTAAAACTACACTAAAGTTGACTAGGACCAACATTTTCAAACTTTGTCATTTTCTCAAAACTCACTTGACACAAGTGGCACACTCCCACTTCTCGAGTCAAAATATTTCTTTTCAAGTAAGTGTGCTAGAATGGTTGATCGTGTTTTGATTCGTCATCGATCTCTTATTCAGTTTCCAAGATGCCTGAAACAAGCGACGTGAACTTCAACCAACTCCAGAATGGTAATGATCAAATCCTAGCCGCGCTAGCTCGTCTCCAAGTCACTCAAGACCAAGTGTATGATCGCCTCGACACAATTGAGGGCCGAATATATGCCGTGGAAACAAGGATGCCTCCTCGAGAAAGTGAAGTGTCTGATGAATTTGTGAATTTCGGGGACGAAAACCCTCCCATAGGTATGACTGCAGCTGAAAAACGACTCCAATACTTGGAGGAACAATTGATGTATCTCAAAGGGGATGACATTTATAGGGAAAATAATCGCAAATATGAAGCCGTGAGTTCCAAGTTGCCAACCAACTTCAACATGACGGATATCCCTAAATTCAAGGGGCATGAAAACCCTTTGAACCATATCCGTGCTTTCAAGGATTATATGTCTATCAAAGGCATTAAACCCGAGATGTTCTTAAGGATCTTTCCTTCATCTCTTGACACTATCCCAAAACAATGGTTCTAGTCTCTAGAGCATAAGAAAATCGCTACCTGGGACGATGCCGCAATTGAGTTTGCTAAACAATATGCGGATAATGCTGAAATCCAAGTCAACAGGCGCACTTTAGAGGTTCTTACCCAAAATGACAAAGAAGGTTTCACCGACTTCCTAAGTCGGTGGAGGAAGACTAGTACTCAACTTGTTGAACGTCCGGATGAAGCTACCCTCGTGGAGAAATTCGTTGACAACCTAAAGCCCATCTATGCAAATCATTTCAGGTATCAAAACATTAAGACCTTCAAAGACTTAACCGTACTAGGGACAAGGATCGAAGATGACATCCGGAAAGGGGTCTTGTCCAAAACGATAGGTCGTGGATATCAAGGCTCAACAAGTCGTTCTTACGGCTCTACTAGCAAAACTGTTGAAGTTAACCTTCTCGAGCCATCTAAGAAGAGTACCCCACCAAGGAAATTCACAAATCTAGGGGACACGTATTCCAACGCTCTGAAAAGGTTGATGAAGCTGGGTAGACTTCAACCCATAGGCCCCACACCCGAACCAGAAAAGAAATCCAAGTTTTGGGATGAGAATTCGTACTGCGAATACCATAGAGGTAAGGGACATGATACAAAGAAATGCTACAAACTGAAAAATGTACTTCAAGATATGATTGAAGACGGTCGCCTACCAATACCGCCTGGAGGTAAGCCTAACAACACTCAGAATCCTCTTGGAGTTCTGATGATTACAAGTGATGAAACTACCTTAGATTGCTCATATCTTATCTCCCCAAAAGAAGAGGTGATCAATGGGATATGGACAGATAGCGAGAAAGATGTCTACCTCCAAGATCTTGCCTTAATCAAGAGCGCCGAAAGCATCATAGATGAGATCATTACCACTCTGGACACAGAAACTAACAGCAATCAACATAAAGGATGGAGAAAATCGATCAAGTGAACAAACAATTAAGGAAGACTCTTCAAGCTCACCACTGGAGAAGGAGAGATGTTCAAAGGAGAGCCAGAAGACGATGAATTCGAGTCAGAGTCAAAGTCGGAGTCTATAGAATTTTCTAGAGAGTCTCCTCCTGTCGTCATTCCCACTCCCCTTGTTTCTCCTAGCTTAGTGTCAAATAACGACAGTAGTTCAGGAAATGTCCCAACGGCTGTCCCTTTACCGCAACTGACTACAGATCAGATGGCTTCTTTATTTCAACTTTTCTCAAATTTTAATATGAATAAATCAGGTTCTGCTTACTCTTCGTGTTATCTTGAATGCAATTCTGTTTACGATGATGATGAAGATGACCCAGACCCAGACTCAATCGAAATACCTCCCTACATAGCCAAAGAAATACTACAAGTGGGGGAAGGGGGACCAGTGATAGAAAACATTGAACCCATCAACGTAGGAACAGAACTAGAACCCCAAGAACTTAGGATAGGGACGAGCTTGAGCCCCACTGAAAGGGCCAATTTCATAGACCTCCTGCACGAGTTCAAAGACATTTTTGCTTGGTCCTACAAAGATATGCCAGGGATCGACAGGGACATCCCAGAGCATAAAATCCCAATCAAACCAGGTTTCAAACCCGTGAAACTGAAACTTTGTCGAATGAGGACAGAATGGGCTCTCAAGATCAAAGAAGAAGTCGATAAACAATTCAAAGTCGGGTTCATCAAAGTTTCCGAGTACTCAGACTGGGTAGCTAACATAGTACCCATAACCAAAAAGGATGGGAGAATCCGTGTCTGTGTTGACTTTAGAGACTTAAACAAAGCAAGTCCTAAGGATGACTTTCCCCTACCACATATCGACATATTGGTGGATAATATGGCAGACCACGCGTTACTATCCTTCATGGATGGATACGCAGGATATAACCAGATCAAGATGGCCATAGAAGATATGCATAAGACCGCCTTCGTCACTCAATGGGGAACCTATTGCTACACGGTTATGCTGTTTGGGTTAATCAACGCCGGAGCCACATACCAAAGCACTGCAACTACGCTCTTACATGAGATGATGTATAAAGAACTTGAGGTATACGTAGATGACATGATTGTCAAGTCCAAGGATAGAGAGGGGCACATTGCGAACCTTCGCAAATTCTTCTCAAGGCTATGGAACTACAACATGAGCCTTAATCCTCAGAAATGCGCATTCGGAGTAACATCTGGTAAACTTCTGGGATACGTTGTTAGCCAACGAGGTATAGAAATAGACCCTTATAAAATAAAAGATCTAATCAAAATGCCGCAACCTCAAACAGAGAAAGAAATTAGAGGATTCCTAGGGAAGGTGCAGTACATAAGTCGATTCATATCAACACTCACCATGATCTGCGAACCCATCTTCAAGAAGTTAAAGAAAACAGATCACACCATGTGGGATGACGACTGTCAGAAGGCTTTCGACCGAATCAAGTCAATACTAGCCAAACCACCAGTGCTCATGCCACCTCAATGAGATCAACCTCTTGGTTTATATCTCATGGTAACTGAAACGGCCATGGGCGCCATGCTAGCTCAAACCGTAGGAAAAGAAGAAAGAGTTATCTACTACCTTAGTAAGAAGTTCCTAGAGTACGAGTGCAAGTACATGCCACTCGAGAAGACGTGCCTCACTCTTGTGTGGGCAACGAAGAAGCTACGTCATTACCTGCTTAGCTACTCCATCAAAATATACTCCAAAATAGATCATGTCAAATACCACTTCGAGAAAACCGTTCTCAATGGACGTTTAGCAAGATGGACTTTGATGCTCTCAGAGTTCGACCTCAAGTATGTACCTTTGAAAGTTATAAAGGGGCGCGCCGTTGCCGAATTCTTCGCAGAAAATCCCATTAATGATACACAAACGATAGACACCTGGTCGTTTCCGGATGAGGATATACTCTAAACGGATGTAGACTCCTGGGACCTCTATTTTGATGGAGCATCGAACTTAAGAGGATTTGGAATAGGAGTGTTGCTCATTTATCCTGAAGGCGAGCATACACCAATCTCTGTCAAACTCGACTTCTAGGTGACAAATAACGCTACAGAATACGAAGCTTGTCTCATTGGATTGCAAGCAGCAGTAAGTTTAGGCATCAAGAATCTTCGAGTGCATGGGGATTCATCTTTGATCATTAACCAAATTACGGGATCTTGGAAAATCCGAAGTGAAAGCTGAGCACCTTATCAAGCCAGAATAGACCAAGTTGCCCAATTCTTCGATTAAGTGACCTACCTACATCTACCTCGAGAAGAAAATCAATTTGCAGATGCTCTTACAAAACAAGCATCTTTGATTAATATGCCGGATAGCATGGTAAAAATGCCTTTATGCATCGAACGACGATCAGAGCCAGCTTATGTGCACCAAATAACTGATGAAGAGGAAATCACAGAGAAACCTTGGTTCTAAGCAATCCTAAACTTCAAGCTCAATGGCACCTATCCACCAGAAATTGACAAAAGGGGACAACGCGCTATCCGCTTGCTAGCTTCCCAATACGTTCTCATGCAAGGAGAACTATACAAAAGAACACCTCTTGGTGTAATCCTACGCTGTCTTGATCATTCACAGGCACGGAAAGTGATGGAAGAAGTCCATGATGGAGAATGTGACCCTCACATGAGTAGACCCATGATGGCAAAGAAAATCACACGTTTGGGGTACTATTGGACCACGATGGAATCCGATTGCATCAAATATGTAAGACATTGCCATAATTGCCAAATCTTCGGGAATGTACAACATGTCCCTCCTTTATTGCTTTACACCATGACATCTCCCTGGCCATTTTCTGCTTGGGGAATTAACATCATCGGCTAGATCACTCCAGGCGGAACAGGAGGTCACTGTTTCATCCTAGTAGCAATCGATTACTTCACCAAGTGGGTAGAAGCGGCTTCCTACACCAGTCTTACAGCCAAGAACGTGGCAAAGTTCATACAAACCAACATTATCTGTCGATATGGTTGCCCACATGAGATCATCAGTGACAATGGATCACATTTCCAAGCTGAGACTGAACAATTGCTAGCCAAGTACAAAATTAAGCATCACCACTCCTCGCCATATAGACCACAAACCAATGGCGCGGTAGAGGCGGCAAACAAGAACGTTGTCAGGATTCTCAAGAAAATGATTGACAACTATAGAGATTGGGGATGCACATTAGAGAGAGAATGTAGAGAGAGAAAAAGCTCTGAAATTCCTGCAACAATCATCTTAGGGATCTGAAAAATGACAAAAGCAAAAAAAACTACCTAATAATACTTCTAACAATAGTAATAAAAATTCTAAAAACCAAAAAATTACTGCTGGTCAGAGGATAGATGAGGACTCATCAGTACAGACGGAAATTAGTGCTACTGAAAGAATTCCATAATCTAGGGGTAGGGTTTTGGAATTCACAGACCAAACCCTTGAACCTTATGATCTGGATGAAGATTTGGATGCGGTTCCTGATGTTGTGGTGCCTACTGAGGAGGGTGAGCCTGTTTCCTCTGCAGAAGCAGTTCCTGAAGAAGCAGCACCTACTCCTGGTGAAGCTTATGGAGGTTGGAAGGAGGTTTCTCGTGGGAAGGTAAAATCTGCTCCTCTTCTTAAGCTTACAATTGACGATGTTAAGGAAGAGATCTCATACTAGTCCACTTCTCTGTTTGGATATGTGGTTGGTTCTAATCCACCATGGAATGTTTTGGATGGGTTTATTAAGAGGATGTGGAAGGAGGATGATTATAATCAGGTCTCTTTTCGCCTAATGGAATCTTCTTAGTTAGGTTTATGACTAAGGAGATTCAACAAAAGGTGATTCAACAAGGCTATGTGATGTTCGACAATAAACCAGTCATTATAAGAGAATGGACTCCATCTACTAACCTAGTCAAGGAGAAGCTTGACAAACTGCCTATTTGGGTTAACATGGTTGGTCTTAACTTGAAGTTTTGGGGGAAGGAGTGTCTGCATAAATTGGGAGGATTGATTGGCACGGTAATCAGACGTGATGAAGCAACTGAGAAAAAGATGTTTCAGGGGTTTGCTAGACTTATGATAGAGGTCCAAGTCAATCAGCAGTTCCCAGAATCATTGAGCTTTTTGGATGAGGAGGGTGAGGAAAGGAAAGTTAGGTTGGAGTATGATTGGCTTCCTATAACTTGTAACACCTGTCGTGGATTTGGGCATGCTACTGGGCAGTGTAGGAAGAAACCCATTACATAGAAGGTTACTCAAGTTTGGAAAAAGAAAACTTCAGTTCCTGTGGCTGTTACACAGGCTACACCTAAGGTTGGAGTGATTGGGGATAAGAGAGGTATTTCCCCTGCTCAGACTGCATCTAGGTTGAGCAGGCAGGATACTCATCATCCACCAATTACACCAGGAGGACATTCTTATGTTGAGGCTGTCAAGCTGTCACAGAGGAAAGGAAGGGAAACTGTTGAGCTTAATCAGGACAAGGGAAGTGTACCGGGGACAGATTGTGATAATGGTTAGACTGGGTTTTTGGAATGTACGTGGTCTCAATAAGGTGAATAAACAGCTGGATATTAGAAGATTCCTGCATCTTAATAAAATAGACTTGTTTGGTTTGATTGAAACTAGGGTAAAGAAGAATAAATGGCAGAAAATAAGTAATTTTATTACGAATAGTTGGGCTTTTTGTACTAATCACCAATGTCGCAAAGGTGGTAGATTATGGATTCTCTGGAATCCTCAAGTTATCAGTATTGACATACAACATATATCAGCTCAGACCATTCACTTGAAAGTATTAGACAGAGGAAGGCACTTGTATTACTGGGTTACTTTTGTTTATGGTTTTAATAAAGTAGTAGAAAGGAAAGTAATATGGAAAACATAGAAGAGTTACTCTAAAGTCACTCCTGGGGCTTGGTTGGTGGGAGGTGACTTTAATAATGTGTTGCATTCTAATGAGTGGATAGGGGCTCATATTACTAATGCAGAAATGGCTCCATTTCAAAACTGTGTACTGAATTGTGGACCTACTGATCTTAAAGTTGTTGGGTCTTTTTTCTCCTAGAGCAATAAGCAGGAGGTGCAGTCAAGGGTATACAGCAGAATTGATAGGGTTCTAATTAATGATGATTGGTTAAATATGCATCCTGAATCTTTTGCAAATTTTCTTCCTGAAGGCATTTATGATCATTGCCCTTGTGTGATTCAATTGGATAGTAATGACAGGGTTAGGAATGTGCCATTTAGATACTTTAATATGTGGGCTAAATCTCCTGGTTTTTTGGAAATTGTTAACCAGCACTGGAATGTGTCAATGTATGGCACTCATATGTATAAGTTGGTTACCAGAATGAAGGTTATGAAGAAGGATCTCAAAGATTTAAATAGAGATAATTTTCATGATGTGGAGAAAAATGCACATATAATGCAGATGACCCTTCAGAATATTCAGAAGGAATTACAGGCTTCTCCTCATGATGCTGAGTTGGTTGAAGCAGAGAAATCTGCTGCTACTGGTTTTAAAGTCCTGGATGAAGCCAAGTATCTTTACTTGGCTCAAAAAGCTAAAGTTAGTTGGCTTGAGGAGGGTGATGAAAACACAGCTTTCTTTCACTCTGCTATAAGAAACGTAGAATGGCAAATAAGGCGGTTCAAATATAGGATGAGCATGGGCATACTCTTAATCAACTCCAGGATATTAATGATGCTTTTGAAAGATACTATATTTATATTTTGGGCACTAATAGTTCGGTGAAGAAGGTGCATTATCCTACTGTGAGGCAGGGTAACATCTTGACTGTGGAGCATCATAGATGCCTTGCTAGACCTGTGACTGGGGAGGAAGTCAGACAAGTAATTTTTTCCATTCCTAGCAACAAGTCTCCTGGACCTGATGGGTTTAACTCACAATTCTTTAAAGATACTTGGGGGGTTATAGGCGCTGATGTGGTAGCTGTTGTTCAGGGTTTCTCCTCCTCTGGCAAGTTGCTTAAGCAGATAAATAACACCTCCCTTACTCTTATTCCAAAGGTTGATATGCCTAAGAATGTTAATCAGTTTAGACCTATAGCTTGCTGCAACACAATTTACAAATGTATTGCAAAGATTCTATGCAACAGACTTAGTGAGGTGTTGCCTGCAATTATCAGTCCTACCCAGAGTGCATTCATTAAAGATCGAGATATTGTTGAAAATATCTTGATTTGTCAAGATATCACCAAGCTCTATAACAGGAAGCACTGCTCTCCCAGAGTAATTATGAAATTGGATTTGCAAAAGGCATATGACTCTATTGAATGGAGTTTCTTGGAGGATATGCTTAAAGCTCTAAACTTTCCTACTCATTTTCTCAATATGCTGATGGAGTGTGTGACTACCCCTCACTTTTCGTTATCCCTCAATGGTGAACAATTTGGGTACTTCAAAGGGAGAAGGGGGTTAAGACAAGGGGATCCCCTTTCTCCTTTATTGTTCACTGTTTGCATGGAGTATCTATCTAGGGTCTTAAATAGAGTCAAGGATATTCCTGGTTTTAAGCATCACCCTTTATGCAGGAAGATCAATCTCACCCACCTATGGTTTGCAGATAACTTACTGGTTTTCTGCAGAGGTGACTGGGATTCCATGACTGTGATTATGAGGGCTTTCAATACCTTCTCTGCTGCGTCAGGTCTCCAAATGAATAAACACAAGTCTAACATTTATGGGAATAGTTTGCCTAGGGAGTTACTGGAGAAGTTTGCTCAGTTGAGTGGATTGAAAATTGGTAAGCTTCCTTTTAAATATCTAGGAGTACCCATAGCAGCTAAAAAACACTGGACTATAACATCTTAGTCGAACGCATTGTTGATAGAATCAGAGCTCTGGGGGCTAAAAAGCTCTCTTATGCTGGTAGGTTGGTGACATTATTCCTACCTGGATTATGGCAAAGATTAAGAGCACTTGTATGAGCTTTTTGTGGAAAGGTGAAACCTCTACTGAGTCCCCTGCACTTGTTGCCTGGGATAAGGTTTGTTTACCGAAAAACAAAGGAGGTTTAGGGGTATGTGACTGGAAGAGTTGGAACATTACAGCTGTTGGTAAGTATGTCTGGTGGCTGATGCAAAAAAAGGACCATCTTTGGGTAAAATGGGTGCCTTGTGTTTATATAAAAGATTGCTCTTAGCGTGACTATAAACCTCCACAGGGGAGTAGTTGGGCTTGTAGACGAATTTGCAGAGTGAAAGATAGATTGTTGGTTAGGTATGTTGGTAATGATTGGTTAAGTGTTGAAGGTGTCTATACCATAGCTGCAGGGTATCAGTGGCTGGGTATAGACTGTCCAGCTGTGGATTGGTATCATTGCATTTGGAATTCTTCTGCTATTCCTAAGCACCAATTCATTGGCTGGCTATGGGTTCAAGGTCGTCTGTTAACCAAGGATAGATTGTTTCGTATGCACATTAGAGTTGACAAAACCTGTGATCTTTGTGGTGTAACTGAGGAGAGTCATGAGCACTTATTTTTTGAATGCGTATACAGTCAGTTGTGTTTACAGCAGGTTAATGGTTGGAGCCATGGTAATATAACGCAGGCAAATCAATTGGAATGGTGGAGGGAGCACAGGACCACTGGTAAGTTGGATGTGTATGTAGCCATCTTCCTTGCCCTGGTCCATCACATCTGGTGGGCTCGCAATAATTGTAGGGTTAATCAGGTGGTTTTGACTCCTGAGGTTATATGCCAAAGGGTCAAGTTTGATGTAACAGTGAAACAAAAACAGGTTTGTAAAGGGAGCTATAGGAGATTGTTAGAGGAGTTCCTTAGCTAAATTGAGGTCTTGTAGTTGATAAGAATTGGTAAATCCAATTCGCAATATGTTGTATGGTTGAGAAAATCTTGTACTTGGGCTTTATTGGATTAATGAAATTTCTTAATTTCTACCAAAAAAAACTATAGAGATTGGCCAAGCAAGATACCCTTTGCTTTATGGCGATACTGTACATCTGTTAGGACGCCCACTTGGGCCACCCCTTTCTATTTTACCTACGGCATGGAAGCTGTACAACCAGTCGAGCTAGAAATACCATCCTTGCGTATTTTACTCGAAAGTCAAATCCCAGAAGCCGAGTGGAAGAGGGAAAGATATGAAGAACTCATCCTCTTGGATGAACGAAGGTTACTTGCATTACACAATGTGCAAACATACCAAGCACGTATCAAACGAGCCTTCAACAAAAGGGTTAAGCCAAGGAATATAAAAGAAGGAGACTTGGTCCTCAAATCAATTAGAGCTCTTTTACCTGTGGATCCACGAGGAAAATTCAAACCCAATTGGGCCGGGCCATTTCTAGTCAATTCCATACTTCCAGGGGATGCGGTTAGAATCACAGACCTAGATGGGAAGGAATTTGAAAACCCAACAAACCTCGACCAACTGAAACGTTACTATGCCTAGAATAGGAGCAAAAACGCGCCTCGCGTAACCTCACGTGTCGCTCTTGTGGCACGAAATAAACGGCCCTGGCCAAGCTGAATTAAGCTAATGTCATCTTGCTCTTGCATTTTGACAATTTGTCATCCTCATATCATCAAACAAACTAAATTGCATTTTAGGAGTAAGTAAAGCTCATGCTTATTTTCTAAGTTCATTACAAGCTCTTGCTTAGAACAATTATTCTTTTACATTTACTCGAACTACACGCAAGGGTTTGATTTCATTTTCTAAACGAATACGTAGGCAATCCTTCACAGGATACAACCCGTTTAATTATTTTAAATGTAAATAGAAGGACATTTGCAATTGCATTTGAAATTCGACAAGAATAATCATAGAAAATCATAATGGTTTCATGAGCATTTAACCTTTTTTATTTCATTTCTAATGATAATAATAATAGTACGTTACATAATAAAAATAAATAGGTTAGGATTCTAAAAACCCCACCTTCTTATTTCAAACAATCATAATAATAATAAATAATAATAAAGACTTAGGCTACTCTTCCATTTACCCTTTTCCTTTGTCATTTTTGTCAAATTTCTTGTCCCCACCTCGAGCCGGACGCTCCTGCGCCACTTCAGACCTAATCACCAATGGTCTCTCTCGTGGTCTTGCTTTTCCGTTCTTGTCAAACACCATCTCGACGGCAGGAGAAGTCTTCGGTTTCTTCGAATGATGAACAACTCGAAATCCGGCTTCTTCCTCTCCCTCAGTCAGATGCTTCTCTTTCTCCTTTTCCACCTCGCGAACCTTGTAGTCAGCAGGCTCGCGCTTCCTCAATCTTTCACGCTCCTCCGGAGTAGTAGCTTTCCTCCACCGCAGATAGGAATCTGACACCATAGAGCACTAACAGAAGAATTCAAGAAGCAGATGTTCCTTTGAGCCCATTTGATGGCCCATGCTCTTCGACTCTCAGTAGTAAGCGCCACGGCAGTCTGCGGGACAGTGTCAAGCTTCGGGATCATCTGCTTCAATCCAATCTGCCTCATCAACCTCTCCGATAAGATGCATACCATAAACTCCAAGCCGGGAATGCGAACAGATCGGGTAGGATCCAAGGAAGATACTCCAGTGACAGATTTGAGATGCCACCATGGTACGATCCATCTAATTAAGGGGCTATCTTCACTCTTCAATTTGTTTTCCCAGTAGTTGCAGACTCGAGTGAAGTCCACCATGTAGAGCCTGGTCCTCATTACAATTGAGCGAGCATGTTAAGCAGGAACATTAACTGGGGGCTCGATCAATCGAAGACGCTCCATAAGCCAGACCTACCAGAAGAAGGAATTAAAAAAAACGAAGAAAAAAAAAATTCTTTTACCTGCAAAATAATGGGACTCCCCAAATAAGGGAGGTCACGATTGGCTTTCCTGTTATCTAAACCCAATAGGATCTCTCCTAAACACAAGCAAGCTGGGCTCCTACGCAGCTCCATTTGCTCATTCAAGCTCAAATAACGAGGGTCGCCTCTCAAATCCTCATCAACATGCCCTTGAAGGACATATACATGTAATAGGCAAAACCCGAATGCCCTTCGCCTCGCAACATAAGAGATAGTGGGATCTGCCTTATTGATGAATCGATCGATGAAATCCAACATTCGCACTCCTTTAGAAGTCACAAGATGGTCCACATCAGCTCTTGCCAACCCAAGCAAGTCTCTAAACTTGTTCTTATACTCTTGAGAAGTGGAGGGAATAGCAGGCAAATGTTCCGGGTCCCAATCGCCAATCGCAGCAATTTCTTCGCGAAATGGGCAAATGTCGCCTCCAGGGAAGGCAAATACGGGATAATTCGGGTCCCAATAATCAAGACAAGCATCTAAGAATAGTTTGATTACCTTGATTAGCTTCAAACTCAATAGTGATCCATGATTATAAGCACCCATGTCGCGTTTCTCCACATTAGAGAACTCATTGTCCATTCTTTTAGACAAATTTCGAGGGTATTCATGATGTATACTTATTTTCAGAGCTTCATGTAATAAGGCGAAGAAAAGCCGGAAGAATCAGATGAATGAAACCTCCCTCGAACGTCTCTATTTATACTAAAAGTTGTTTCCTAAAATCCGTCAGGACGGATACAGTGGGGAACAGGCGCAGCACCTGCTGCGCCTCTTCGAAGGGACGCAGCTCTTGCTGCGCCTCTTCCTCAGCCTTCTTTCTGTGATTTTCCGCGATGGATCTTTCCTAAATTCCTCAACAAATAATTTCCTATTCATATGGGTTATTATTTTGGTAAATACGTCAAGTTGCCATATTTCTTGTTTCCTAATTGCACGGGCACGCATTTCGAGGCGATATCGACATTTTTGTCATTTTAGCACACTTATGCATTTCTTTTTATTTTTATTTTTTCTTTTTTGGGGAATCATTTCACCAATTTAATTTATTCATTTTCAAACTAATTTTTGGGGAATCATTTCACTCTCATACCTCATTAACCTTCAAACTTATAGGTTTCTATTTTTTCTTTTGTTTTAGGGGGTAACCCTTCCTACCGTCCGGTCATTTCCGGCAAAATTTTTGCATTTTCCAGTCATGATTTTGCGTTAATTTAGGCCATGTGTACAAATGTATGTTCTATGTGATTTCTGTGTAAATTCCGGTGGCATGACGGCGCAAACCGTCATCTACCAAACCTGTTCAAAGCTAACCTGCAGATACAAGCAAAGCGACCCAGCAGCAAAGGCACTCAGGCCATCATATATACAACCCAGAAGGGATATGTACACCAAACTGGGGGCTCGAGCCCCAAAACAAAGTCTGAATGTCCAAAATGTGGGTCCTAAAAATGTACAAATGTACAAAACACAGCCAAAAACAAAAACAACAAACAAGTTACTGCTGGTCGCCGTCTAGCTCAGCAACTCTCGGCGTCGCGGACCTCGAGCTCCCTCCGCAGGCGAGCTGTCTCCTCCTGGGACTGGGCAAGCTCTCGCTCCAGCTCTCGCTCCCTCTGCAAACATCAAGAATTGGCTCATGTCAATCATTTCAAACACAAGGAAAATTCGGAAATGAAGTAAACGGAAGGTTCATACTTGACGCCCTCGGCCGCCAACAAGTGCCTCGACGGCAGTAGCCCGCAGCCGGTTGGCTACCCTCCATAAAGCCACGAATCGGGATGGCGCAACCTACATTTCAAAAAGAAGAGATTCTTAACGATTGGACAAACTCAAGCAAATGTGTTCTTACACAAAATTATACAAATTAAAAGACTCACCCTCCGAATCAGATGCTGCCACTCGTCCAAGCCAGCATACTCCACCCAAGGCCTGGGCACCCACTGGGAAAATCAAACAAGTACTCACGCCGTCTAACTGAAGAGCGTTCACCTCCCGCTGAAAGACGTCATGGAAGGAACGCCGGCTCCTCATACGGCACATCACCAATCCCTCACAACGGGATAAGCCTTCTCCACCGGCTCCGTCCTCTTGGGCCCGAGGCCCGGAAAGTAAGAGTACACCCACGCCTGTAAAGCAAGATAATCAATAACGATCTTTCGTGATTCAATAAGAAAAGGAAATAATCTTTCATGAAATGAAATGAAGGTTCATACCACCAACAGCAGTCCAGGGCCGACAGCAGCAGAAGAAGTCCCCTTCTCCATCAACTCCAAACGAACTATGGCCCTCATGAAGCGGATGAGGACCCGAAAACCTGCAGTGACCCAGTCCCAATGGCCTAGGGAGCTCAGGTCAGAAAGAAAGGGATGGAGCTTCGTCGAAAGCCTCTCTCCCTTGTCTCTGAGGTAGATCGAAGACAGAAACCACCAGAGCCACAAACGGACTCTCTGCTTTGCGGTACAGGGAGGAGGAGCCGTCTCCCTCCCCTCGATCACCACTGACGCCAGGGTCTTCCCCGCAAAGTAGTCCTGAACGTAAGAACTAGGCACCAAACCAGGTATCGCATCGGCCTTCGACGCCAAGTTCCAGCCGATCAACGTCCTAGCCTCAGCCGAGTCTACCCTTATGGCTGTCTCCGACCACTCCACCACCTCAGTCCCACACGACAGACCAGAAATCATGTCGTAATCCTCCAACGTGACACCCACCTTGCTAAAAGGTATGTGAAATGTGGAGGTCGTGTCCCAAAACCGGTCCAAGAAAGCTCGGACGAGACTGAGGTTAGCTTGAAGCTTCCTGCTCGCGATATCCCTCCAAGCCTGCACCAAAGCACAAAACGCTCCCCGCTCGATCATGGCTCGCTCCTCCGCCGACAACCTCTCGTAGCACCCCATCGCCGTCGTGTAGCCCGAGAACGATCTGATGCTCCTGATCTCCTATGTTGATTTGTAACAAAAGCTATCTTTAGCTCAAATGAAGAAGAAAAGGAATGACAAATAGAAAAGAAAGAAGATGAATGAAGAGTGATAAATTCGATTTACCAAGCTCTTCACCGTCCTGTAGGACAGGTGACCCTCCGCAGCCTAAAGCAGCTGCCTACTGTCCCAGGTCTCAGCCCACACAGGTGCTCCCCTCAGCTGGCGACCACCCCGTCCAACGTTGGTCCGTCTCGGGGCCTCCTCCTCCTCGAGGACCTCGTCCTCAGCAACCTCAGTAGCCGTCACCGCAGTGGTGAAAGCCTCCTCCAACGCCTCCTCAAGCATCTGAGAAGGGTCAAAAGCAGTGTCCACGTCCATGGGATCCCTCCCAGACGTAGAAGCCTCGTCACCCGCAAAATTAAAGTGAATTTAGGCCGCGTCAAGTGACGACAAGCCTTAATTAGGGGATTTTTGAGTTTTCGGAGCTCCGAAATCGCTCTTTTCTTGCCATCCTTGGCAATTTTTCCACAAACCCGACTGCTCATGTGGTAATTTTGGTCAAGTCAAGCCTAAGATGAAGCCTAGTCATGAGTTCGAGACGGAATTTTGACAGCATTTCGTTATAACGACGATTATGCCCTAGAAAGTGTCCTGAAAAAGCCGTCACAAATGAAAATTCCGAGATGGTAGGAAGTTTACCCATCATGAAAGGGTTCCAAATATCAAGCTTCGTCACAAATGGGCAATCCTAAGGCTATTTTCGAAGCGATTTACGGTTTAGCTATGAAACTGTCTCAATTTCACTCAAATGCTCAAAACTCAATGAAAATTTGAAACAAAGACATGGTTATGATCCTTATATTACCAATTAGCCATTTACAAGGTCAATTTTGCAAGGAAAAATCATTTGGCGGAAAAGCCCCAAATTTTCGACTAATTAGGGTTAAAAACCCTAATTTTGTCGATCCCATTTGATCAAATACGGAAGATAAATACAAGATTAATACACATACCTCGATTAGTCTTGGCAAATTCAAGCTTTTTGATCAAATTTTGATGGAAATGGTTGGAATTTAAGAGAGATATTGAGGAAATGTATTTCGAAATAATGAAACAAACCCCTCTGTTTCATCGGGTTTTTACGCAGGATTGACACGCCCAGAAAAAGACGCAGCAGGTGATGCGCCTATTCCAAGGGACGCAGCTCTTGCTGCGCCTCTTCCTCAGTTTCCTTCCATAGGAATTTTCGTAGATTCGTTATAAGTTCGTTATTTTGTGGGCCCATCTTTGGTGCGCCTCTTCCTCGATGCCATACCATGCATTTGGTCCGTTTGACGTATATTCTTCGCTCGGACCCGTATTTCCAGGCCAACAGCAAACTGTTGCCACGTTTTGCCAAGACCTAGCTTGTCACAACGAGCGGTTCTTCTTTGACAGGTGTTTCGACGCGCCTTTATTATGTTCCCCCCACGAGAGTACACGGATAGACATTCCCTCTCGAGACATGGAGATCAGTTCCCGATTATGTTCCCCCAGCGAGAGTTCACGGATAGACATTCCCTCTCGAGACATGGAGATCAACATCGACCCCAAGCTCTCCCGAAGTTTGTTTGAAGCCGACCACAAGCAGATTTCTCCCAGCAGTTCCTGACTACGTCCTGCTGTCTTCTCCCAATATCGTGTTTTGTTTCCCCTGGTGTTTCAAGGAATTTCAGGTATGGTCTCTTCTTATGGCTGGCGAGCCTCATTATGTAGTCTAATCGACTTTAAACGACCCTCCCCGATAGTCGACAGACTCTAAAATGTTCCCGACTACAGGTCCTTGGTTCAGACTCTTTGAACCGCCTCGCGTCGCCATAGTCGTTAGGTTGTAATCTTCGATTGACCTGATGGCTATACTTTGACTTTTCCCTTGTCCCAGCCTCAGTCAAAGTGGGGGCTCTGTAGATACCTCATTTCTGCACCTCCTGCAAACCACCCGGTGATGATTGAGCCGCATATTTAGTACGCGGAACGATTTGTGACAGTTCGTAAGTTTATCGTCAAGTGATCGCTCAAACACTTGTGTCTACCTCTTAATTGTCATATACGTACCGATACGGTCGTTTTGGCAGTAATTAGAGTACATTTGGAGTCCGGGTCAAAAACCGCCTTCATTTTCTAAAACCGAGTCAGAATGTTCTGGAATGTTCCGGATATTTCTATTCCATATTTTGCAATCTTTAAATCTTTGGTAAAGAATTTCCCGTAATATTCACACAAAATATTAAGGAAAACAAGATTAATCCGTTATTCGATAACCAAAACGCGGAAATCTTTCTTCCGCAGGAGGAAACCACTTGGGAAAGGACGCAGCAAGTGCTGCGCCTCTTCCAAGAGACGCAGTGCCTGCTGCGCCTCTTCGTGAGGCTGCTGCAGTTCCTGCTTCCTTTCTTCTTCCTTCGTCTTTTAATAGTTCAATTGTTTTCACTTTGTTATTAATTGTGCATTATTTCTTTTAACACGATAATTTGAGTATGATAATTCTAACATGTAATATATTATTCATCATCATTTGTATTTAAGTCATCTTTTAAATCCCGACTTAAATCCCTTATAATCCAATATTTGCGTGTTTTCGTCATTAAAATCAATTCGGGTTTTAGATATTCAATTTACCCATATTGAGTCTCTGGAATTCGATCTTTGATATATTCCCATCTGTTATTTATCGTCGTCATTAGTTCATCATTAATAACTTGTTTAACTTAATTAATTTGTGTTTATAATTAATAATACTTTTAGTCTTGTAATTAATTAGTTCTAATTAATCTTGTTCATGCTTTTGACCCTTAATTACATGTAAATAATCTATTAATCACTTTCATCCGAGTCAAATATCATAATCGATCATTTAAATCACAAACGAATATTAACGATTTGCAATTCCGACTTCACAACCAGAACTGAGACAAGGAACGGACGCAACAACTGCTGCGCCTCTTCCAAGGGACGCAGCTCTGCTGCGCCTGTTCCTGGTTGATTTCTGTACCAGCACTCCTGTTTTGCCTTGACCTAGTTCATTAATTATGTATTAATTAACTTTAATCGTATTATCACCCCTAATTCCCGTTCGTTTATTTATTTATTTATTCTTTCTCAAATTATACGTTTTAAAAGTATTTTCGACATAAATCATTAATCCGATGTAATTGTTGTAATTTTCATTATTGTATCCCTTTTATTATTGCTTGTACCTTTTCACATGTAATCGATTTAAATCTCTACTTCGACCCACTTGTATGATAAAATACGTGTTAACCGACTTAGTCTAATTCTTCACATTCTAGGATTAAAACGTTGGATGCTGCATTGCATGCATATAATCGACAATATATCGAGTATAGATAATTTCCCTAATCATTAGTAGAAGTCGCTATCGAGGCGGGCGGGATTAGGTGTTCGATCAAAAGAACTTCCTAATACGTACCCTCACCCCTTACTCCAGATCTCTGTGAACATCCATTTCATTGGCATCCACGAGAGTCATTCTAGACATAGAATGCTAAGTGTAACGAGTTCTTGGTGTTCATGTCACTACTTTGTGTCTTGACATGGCACGAGGTATTCGAACGGTTTCCAATTTTCCACAATAAACTGGTGGCAACTCCACAAATGCAAACGCTTGTTCCCAAGCGTCCCCGTGGGCCCGCATCCACAAAACAACGGATTGTTAACATTCGTTGGTGATTTTAATATAGCTTATTGACGTTACACTCAAGTAGAAGTATTTTAGCAAATTACATGCATCTGGAACCGTCACGAAATGAATTAAAGGGGAGAATTTACAGCCATTTACATGATTAATACGAACTCGTGTCGGATTTACAAAAAGAACGAGCTTTGGACTCGAAAACCGAATAGAATCTGATAAACTGAAATCAAACAAACAAAATTATATACAAAAGGGGCGAATTCTAGAGACTTGATATGAACGAATCGAACTTCTAAAATTCCGGTTTGAATAAGATGGCGAAAACCCGCAAATATTGATTATTAGGGATTTAAGCCGATTTTAAACATTATAATTTGAAAACGATTAATTAAAACACTATTATATACTGATACGAACAAAGGGAATAATAGAGAAAGATAAAAAAGAATATTACAGAAGGTCGAGGAAGAAGAAGATGTTGGAGTTAGTGTCCTCCACAATAGTGCGTTTACATAATAAATCTCATTAAAGGTATATCATCAGATATTTTATTATTTGATCCTCGTCAGTTGATTAACGTAAATCTTTAACGGTTGGCTGACTAGAGTTTGACGTTATTGTCGTGAGACGGCGGTAATCAAATCACCCCTTTCGGTCACACCTAAAGGAACGAACCCCAATTGACAACTAATTAATTGTATGAGATACAATTTAATTAGTCCCTTGATTTATAGACTAAAAGGTTAGTCGATTATTTTCAGAGAGATTTTGAGTTGCGAACTCGAGGAGCGTCAGTTATTATTTAATTATCGCATAATTAAATAATAAATTTTATGAGACGGGTTTTAGTTAATTAATTGTTAATTCACTAAAATTGTACTAATTGATTAATGTGATTAATATTAGTACCTAAATAATATGTGTAGTGGTACACGTATATTTACGGAGTGATTTGGACGAATTAATTATGGAAGTATTTAAACATGAAACGATGTTTAAAATAAAATTACAAGTATTTGTGCGACAAATATAAGAACCAACATGGACTCGTAAATGGGCAAGTGGAACGTGTAAAATAGAGTAGTGGATGATTAGGAACATAATCATTTCACCTTACTTTATATACTACCATAAGTTATCTTATATAGATTTTGCATGTGATGTAAGATTAAATAATATAAGACAATTTGTCCACTACAACACTCCACATCCACCCGCCACTTTTCCCTTCCTTATACTACATCCTTTGTTCATTTTTCTACATAACATCATTTATATGTTTTGCATGTGAACATAAAAAATCTATCATCTTTCTAAAAATCATTATTCATCTTTACTAAGAAGTTAGTAATCCTTTTTATTACTAAGAAATGTTAGTAATATTACAAATAATATCAATGGTATAATTTTAACAAGTTTCTAGTTTAATACTTGTTATTATTTTTGGGTAAGTTCTTGGGTGCATCTTGAAGGAGATCGTCTCTTTGAAGATAATTAAGGAGGATCATCCATTTGGTATAAGCTCAAGAACAAGCTAGTAAGGTGAATTAGTTTGTGCCCATTTTAACATAAAATCAATGTAAGGAAATTGTTTTTCCTTAAACTTTCATTTTCATGCTTTTATATTTGCATGCATGTTATATAGATCACCTAAATGATAAATTATGAGAGAATTTAATTTTTATTAGAGAGTCTAATATGGATCCATGATCTTTCAAGTGGTATCAGAGCTTAGGCTTGTAATTTGCATGTTGATTTTAAGCATTTTAATGAATTATGAGATAATTTGTAAAAACTCAAAAATTGTGTTAAAAGGTTTTGGTTAAGTTTGGTGATTTTTGAAGTTATTTTGCTATTTTTAATGATTTTTGGTAGAAAATCGAGTCAAAATGCCGTATTTTAGTTAAAAATTGACTAGAAATAGTAAAAAGTTGATTGGGTCCATGGATTTTTTATGGTATTTCATGAATGTTTTCTATTGATTGTATGCAAAAGGTTGAAGGTTGGTTCGAATTTTTTCATGTTTATTGATTTTATGAGATAAAAGTCGATAAAAGTCAAATTAATTAATCATAATTTCGAAACATTTGATTCTGCCCATGATAAATTTATGTACATTTAAAAATATTATTTAAATGTTAAAAGTGAATTTTAATTTGTATTTTCACCTTGTTTTTATGTTTATTGGTTTTAGTGGTTAAAAACCGATAAATATCGATCTTTTTCTTCATAAACTTTATCCGGAATTTTTGGGCAATTTTTCTGCCTTTTTGGTGTTCTTGGGCGTGTTTCAGAATACTCAAAATTTTTTGTTTCAAATTTTTGGGTAATTTTTCAATTATTTTGGATTTTTACTTAAATTTTATGATTTTACCGATTAAATTAGCAAAATATCACCAAATCAAACTAATTATTTATCATAAAATTAGTGAGGACTAATTTTGAGGTTCAAAACAGTTTGGATAATTAGTTTGGACTTAAATGAGATTAAAGAGTTGAGTATTGATTTTTACATGTTAAAAAATCGATTAAATCCACAAAAACCGAGATGGATACCAACGAATGATAGATTGGGCGATTTTGGCATCATTTTACAGCATTTTAAGCATATTTATTTAAGTTGAATGAATGATTGTCATTTATTTAAAGTATTTATCTTGTTGTACCTAACATGGCCTAGTTAATTTTAATCGTTATTACCCGAAATGAATGGGAATATCGATTTGTTTGTAATTATATACGATCTCGTGTCGTCGGTTTGTAATTAATTAATAGTTTTATTTATTTTATTAATTAATTTATAATAGGAATAGCTATGTAATTCATTTGTAAGAGTTATTTTTACCGGCGTTTCCAAAAGACGGATTACATCGAGACGGAGTCTATTTTTGGAATGTGTTCCAAATCCCACAAGGAAGAGCCACTTTTGGAATGAAGAGGCAAGGGATCAAGGAGTTGGTTTCCGAAATGTAATAGACTAGTTTTTATTAACTAGGTGGCCATACTAGGATTTATTCATATGCTTACTTGTTTGCTTGTTTTATTTTCGCGCATGCCAAAATCGCTATTCACATGCATTTTATTTTCGCGATTGTCAATTTACGTCATTTACATTCACCGACTTAGTTCACTTATAGGGAATTTATGACTAAATTGACAAGATCTCTCACATAACTAAAATTGAGATTAGCCTTACCAATTAGTAACACCTATGAATCTCTTGTTCATTAGAGCCACGCTCGCCCAAGCAGGGTGTTCTCTTTTTACCTTGAGTAAGTAGGGTGGTAAGCGGTTATCACATGCCAAAATTGTTTGGCCTAAACGGGATATAAGACGGTCTTGTGTTCCGGGGCTAGTAGATGGATTTAAGGAAATTCGTCGACCAAGAGTTCTAGAGGTAGAATTAGTCAACGTGATTTACCGAATTTACACAATTATGTGATGTTTCGCCCAAGCGATGCTCATTTTTGTTTAATATTTGGTTCTTGGAATCATTTATATAATTTAGTGGGAGATCATTATATAAATGTTAAAACTTGTTAAAGATGTTTCACAAGTAAAATTAAAACATTGAATGTTAATTTTTCCTATTTGTATGACATAAATGTATGACATCTCACACTTCATCCTCCTTTCTCTATTTATTGTTATACTTGTTTCATTCTTTTATAGAAAGCGGTTTTCTTAAAGGAATTAATGATTGGTAACATGATTTACGAATTCACCTACATAAGCTTACAACGATTTTTGCGATTATTATACAACTTAACGTCCATACATATTAAAAAGGGGTTTTATGTTGCAAACTCATATTACGAGTTTAAAAGGAAGTCACATTTTATCAAGAGAGTCTTGATTTCGGAAGTGACACCTCTGTCATGAAGATGACGTATTAGTTTTAATTACTCAAGAGTAATTCAAAAGTTTAAGAAAAGAGTTTTCAAAAACACAAAAATACTCCAATATGATACCGTCAAATGGCTCACTTCGAGAAAGGCCAAATCGATTGTTTATGCACTAAAGAGTTTAGGCATGTGATGACAATTGAACGGTTAGGTAGTCCAATTTCGCAAGAAGTTGAGATTTTACCACATGTTGCACTCACTTTATAGTAATTCACTCTTACTAAGTGTATAAAATATCACGAATGACTTGAAGAGCGGTCTTCATGAGATTCATTTTTGCTTGATTGAAGCAAAGAGGAATGTCAAAGTGAGTGGGAGTTAAGAAGAATCAACCCTAGATGTATGCGATAGAACAAAGTTGAAAGACACATCTACTCAATGGATAAGCTAGTTCCACTATCTTGGTATGAGATACCAAGTACGGGTCATTTCCTTGTAAAGAAGTTTACATGAATTGATAAAACGTAAGACGTCTATCATAGGACATTTTTGTATCGAAATGGTGCTAGAGTAGCAATGATTTCGATAGGGACAAATGTACCTAAATTAGGTTTTAAAAGAATGTAATCATCTTTGTTTATACATATAAGGCATCACTTATGTGATTTAAAACAAAAGGTTGTACCTACTCCTATGATAACTTGGTGGTTGGTTTAGACCACTCAAGTTAGAGGAATTTTACATTCTTCACGAAAACTAAATATTATACTATCTAGTAGATTTTAAAGTCTCTAATCTAGTGAACCCAAATTGATCAAACCTCAAGTAAATTCGTTTACTCGAATAAACGATAAGCACGTCGAACAACCATTTGATTGTGAGTCTTATGGTATGTGTGCATGTATTATGTTTTCTTTTGCAGAAAAGAAACACAATAGGGAGGTGATTCACCATATACATACGGATGTGTAAGGACAATAGTTGGTTATATATATATACTTCGTTACTTTTACCGTAATGTTAAGTAGATATGAAAACCTCATATCTATTTAATAAGACATAAAAGTGATTTTTGAAACGTGTTATATTTTCAAAATGAAGTAGTAAACCAAAAGCACGTCAAGATCAAGATGTTGATCGGAAGTTTCAAAGTAATGACTTTGAAGATCAAATAGGTAATATCAAGTAATGACCTTGATAATCACTAAGAGGATTGTGAACCAGTTCACATAATACCTTCTCCTTGGGACACCATAGAGTATGGTGTAGTCAAGTATATAAACCGAACTTTATGAGATATAGTTTGAGGTTTTTCGCAATTTTGTAAGCTATTTTATCACTAAAAGTTTAAAACCCGACTATAATAGCCTAAATGACTCCATATGAGATATGGATAGGGAGGGTCCCTAACTTGTCATTTTTATACATTTGGGACCATAAATGTTTATGTTCAGAACCAATTTGTGTATTTGTGAGGGTTATCCAAAATTGAACCACTTGGTTTTTACTCCTCCAAAACGAGAACAAAGAGTTTGTGGCTCATAATACTGTCTTTCTAGAAAGATCTTCATTTTCTGGAAGACAGAGTGGGAGAAATTTTGAAATTGCGGAAGTCCAAGACCCACAAACTGAGTACAATGCAAAAAGACGTTCTTTATTGTGGCTTAGTGGTTATAAGGAGATAATTTTGCGATAATATTGCGTTACTTTTCAAAAGTGACGAATCTTAAACCCTCATCAAAGGCTTTTCTATAGTATGAACTCTATGTGATGGCGTGTCATTGATACCGTCGTAGAGTACCAAAGATAAATTTAAAGTCCAAACTACTACTATAGATAGCGGCAGTCAGGGTCGAACCACAAGGAGGCGATGCAATTAATAGTTGCCTAATCTTAGTCTAAAGTAACAAATGTGAGGGGGGTTTGATTTGAGTGAAACTATAACTAAATGCAATAAAAGTAAACTAAAGAAATGGATGAAATCAAATAATAAAAGGATGCTAAGATGGCCGGTTCACTATAGTTTCGGCGGCAGTATCCTAGGCAAGTTTGAGGTAATCACGTGAGATGGGAAAATAAGAAGTCCTCTCGGTCCATTCTTAACAGGTAGCATCTTTCGATCTAGCTACGGGTCCCTAATATCACTAATACTAACTTTCGTCCTGAAAAGTGATTTAAAAATCTAAATTAACTTATCTCTCGATCTTATTAATTTAGTCGTCTCAATTAGGTAGTCTATTTCCCTCCCCTATCTTTCAATCTTAACGGGTCGGTCAATTCCTAAACATTCAACTAGTCGCGTGCACTCGATTCGTCAAATATAGCAATTAAATTAATTAAAACGAAGGTAATCTCACGTGGCCAGTCGATCGACCAGGTAACCCAGTCGATCGACCATGGCGCGATTTCAGGTATACTATTCTAATGCCGCCTACACTACAGATTCCCTACATCCTAGCACAAGGGGTTTAACTACTCATACTGGAAATAATAACAATAGTAAAATCAACAATTAAAGCATTCGAATTCATACTTAAATTATCTAAATAAGAAATCGACATGAAACAATAATTGGCTTTGGGATATCTACTCTAGTAATTCTATACTACGAACGAATTAAAACAGCGAGTATTAAACGAAGGAATAGAAAATACCGTAGGGAGAATTGAAGAGGAAAGATCAAAACCGGATGAAAAGAAAACTTTATTGATGACGAAATAATCTCAAGAACCCTAATTATTTCCCTAACTAACTGATAACAATTGACTTGATGATAAAGCTTGATGATTTCCAGAATAGAGAGGGTTACGTTATATAAGAATGTTGCGTAACTCTCTTATTCCTAAACCTAATTACAATGGGCTTCTAACTTCTCGTTCTTTTTATTTGCGTCAGATTATCGGTTTGGTCGATCGACCACTGATGCCAGTCGATCGACTGAACTGCACTGTACAGGAGCTACTGGAAGTTTTGCTCTGGTCGATCGACCACTGTAGCTGGTACTTTGCTTCAAAAACTTCGTGAATTAGTCTTTCAGGCCTCGATATGCGCACCAAGTTCGCTTCCCGAGTAAATACTTCATGTCAAATGCAATGCTAGGTACTCGGGGACGGATTCGGCTCATTTCCCGCTGGATTCTTCACATTTCTGCAATATTGCACAAAAACACGAAAGTAGACGGAAATGGGGAAAATAGTAGAATAAACTACATAAATGAGCTCTGAAATGCGTGTAAAATAGGGTGTAAAACATCATATAAATGACACGCATCAAACTTCCCCAAACCAAACCCTTGCTTGTCCCCAAGCAAGAACTAGACTCGATCCTAAAACCTAATGGAACGAGTTCAATCTCAGAGCGAAATGCAAACTGTAAAGCCTAAACCAATTTAATGCAACAACTAACAATCAATTAGCAATGTGAATCGTGCAAACGAGTTATGTGGTCATTAAAAACTGCTGAACCGTCAACTGTAGAGACTTATCAAATCGGACTCTCACGGGTCGCTCATATCACTCAATAAATACAGGTGAGTTTATGTAGAGATAGAAAGAAGTAATTTGTAATGACTCTCACCTAACTACGACCTATAAGAACATGCATGCAATCTAATATGAAAATAATCTCTACAACCGTACATATGCATTCCAACCAAACAAATGACCATGACACATGCCGAGGTAAATATGGATATGTGAGGTAATGGGTAATAAGAGGCAAAACAATTATGGGAATGTGGAGGCATAGGTGATCAAGCAAGTACCTAAACAAAACCATATGACAACATCCAACTTCTTGCTCAAGATTTCCAATAAAACCAGTGCTAATTAGAAGCACAAATCTCGCAATCTCCATGATAAGTCAACTCCCCATAAGATACAAATACAACATGGGAGTGTAAAATCACCAACTCATAACAATTGCAACATGTGATTTTTTCAAATTTTCTTTTCCTACTGCAGTACTCAGTCGATCGACCAATGTAGCCGGTCGATAGACTGAATCTTTTTTCGAATCTCTTTTTTTTCTTTCTTTCTCGTATTCTGTTTTTTTTCTTTTCTTTTTCTTTCCTTCCCTTTTTCACCATTTCATCAACATCTCAATAAAGAGTAAAATAACCAAACCACAATAAACACATTCCCAAAAACTAAGACTACTAGCTTGACAAAGGCAGGCTAAATATAGGATGTAGTTAAGGGACAAAAGGCTAAATTTGGCTATGAGGGGTTTATGGGTAAAATGAATAAAGGGAAACCTCTACCACATGTGTCAACAAACCACGAACCCGAATGCACACAGGTATTAAGCAGATTAAGTTCATATTTATGCAAATTAATGTAACATGTCTCATAAGGAGTACTACTCACAATCCTAGATAAACTGGTCATGAATGACACCAGTTATAAGCTCTAATCCTCAGAATATAAGTAGTTTGCCAAAATTTAAGTCAAGTTTCAAGTCCAGCAAGAAATTTAACGAAAACTCGTAGACTATGCATATATGATTCTACTAATAACATGTCAATTAGCAAAGCTTTGGCATAAACAGATGAAAATGCAATGTCATCATTGAAATACTACTGTTCCGACTCAACCTATATGCTAAAATAAACGTGCAATTTTTTGAATTTTTGAAATTTTTGAAATTTTTTTTTTTTGAATTTTCTGTATATATGGAGAAATTAAATAACAATGCAAACAGAATAATTAAATGTGAATGCAAAAATATATGAATGCTATGCAAAACCCTTCCCCAAACCAAATCACACAATGTCCCCATTGTGCAAAATCATGTAATGAAATAAAAGGGAAACGGGAATTTTGCGATAAATTAACTAAACAAAACATGAAGGTGACTTGAGAACTCACAAGACTTTAAGCGCAACAAAAGGAAACCTCCCCAAACCAGCGTGAGCTAGGAGGTTTCAGTAGCCAGCAGTGCTACAAATAAGTACCTGAAAAGACAAACATAACCACGCAAAATTCCGAGAAAGCAATGTTGAAGCGGTAATTATGTGCAAAAATTAAAACAAACGGAAGAAAACAGAAATATGTCGGAGAATAAAGTGGAGAGAAGACTCCCTTATCTCCGCAAATCGACCAAACACAGCAGGGGAGTGATCGGAAACAGACACAACAGCGTTGGGTGGTCGATCGACCACATCACCCAGTCGATCGACCAGGGTGATATGAACAGTAGCTTCTGTAACTGTAGCAGTCAGTCGATCGACCAAGATGGCCAGTCGATCGACTGGGAAACCTGTTGTAAGTTCTGATTTCTACGAATTAGCTCAATAAGTTGAGCTAACAAGGTCTAAAAACCTGAAGATACACATAATAACGTGCCCAAAATTGCGTAATACCCAAATGTAAAGTCTAAAGGTATTTAAATTCTAAGCAAACTTATTAAAAGCGAAGTCTCGCGCACACAAAAGCGATAAAAAGAGTCTAACAAAAACAATAAAAACGAATGTTTTTGAAAAAGTCTTAATCAACTAATAGTTGATCAAGAACGGCCACGGAATAGCCCACTTGCTCGGCTTCTGGCTATAAGAGGTAACCTCTACAGAACTCATCTCCTCAGCGGGGCTCCTAGCTATTCCAATATCCGCAGAACTCAACGTATCAACACCTCTGATATCTTCCCAATCAATGACCTTGTCTGGCTCGTTAGAATCCAAATCGGACTCCGTCACTTTGGCTGGCTCCTCATCAGGCTTCTCATCAGTGCCATAGCTAAGACATCCTAAGCCGCCTCTTTGAACGATTGGCTCCTTCACAGCTGGAGCAACATGCGGCTCTTCCTTCCCCAAACCAGATTATTCAATATCCAAAACAGAAGAATATTCCTCCAATTTGCTCCCAATCTGGGGCGGAGGTGTTACAACAGGAATAGGCATAGGGGCAGGCATATCAGAAAGCACAAAATAGGATTTCTTTTCAAAAACCACATTACAAGTTACTGGCCACATGGGGTCTTTCTTCTTAGCTGTCTGGGCAAAGACAATGTCCCTGAGCCAACATCTATAACTGCACCAGCAGTGTGCAGAAATGGTCTACCCAGAATGATAGGTATGTGAGCATATTCGGGCATATCTAGCACAATGAAGTCAACAGGGAAAAAGAATTTTCCTATTTGCACAGGAATGTCCTCTAAGACTCCTATAGGCTGGACTGCAGAACGATCAGCCATCTGTACTGTCATGTTGGTAACTGCAAACCTAGTCAATTTCAACTTCCTAGCAAGACTCAAAGGCATGACACTAATACTGGCTCCTAGGTCACATAATTCTTTCTCAATAGAAAAGGTGCCAATATTACATGCGACTGAAAAACTACCTGGGTCTTCTAGCTTATGGGGTGCAGTATGGGTCAAATAGGAACATGACTCCTCAGTTAGTGCGACCGATTCCACAGTACCAAGTGACTTCTTTTTAGACAAAAGTTGCTTCATAATTTTCATGTAAGCAGGCACTTGATTAACTAATTCAAGGAAAGGAACTTGCACATTTAAGCTACGAATAACATTTTCAAATTTGTTAAATGATACCTGTTCCTTTGTCGGCACTAATCTTTCTGGATAGGGGGTTGTAAGAAGCAACTTAGCCCTCTCCTCTAAGTCTCTCATACCGGCATAAGTGGATTTAGGCTGAAAATCCACTACCTTGTCTTTGTTGTAGCTTGAACCTTCTTCAGACCGTCTCAAAAATGAACCATTAATCGTCATCGGCTCATACTTTGGAACCGGGACTGACCCACCAGCATTTGGGTCTTGCCTCAATATTTTCGGAGTCGTCGTACCCCGAAATAAGTGGTCCCTCAAGTTATCTGGCATTGGAGGACGAAAAGGTTCAACTTCAGCAGCGTGTTCAGTCGATCAACCATGAGTGTCAGTCGATCGACTGACTTCCTCAGAACCAGAACATGTACTGTTGCGCAGACTGGTCGATCGACCAGGTGTATCAGTCGATCGACTGATACCTGCTAGTCGTCTTTTTCTTGCCACTGTTCGTTACTGCTTTCTTCTTACTTGGTTCCGCCTCATCTTTTCCAGTAGCTTCCTCGACCATTGCGGGCCCATCAAGGGTAGACCCACTCCTCAAAGTAATTGCATTAAGGGTCTCTTTTTAATCCGGCTGCGACGGTAAATGCCCCGGAGCTCGAGTTGCACTCTTGCTAGCCAATTGAGCAATTTGACTCTCCAACAATTTTATCCCGGCCTCTCTAGCTTGAAACTCTTTCAGCAACAAATTTTTCAACTCGGCAAAATCGGAGCCATGGGACTGTTGCTGCTGCTGCTGAGGGACATACGGAGGCTTTTGGTATGGCTGCTGCTGCTTATGAGGGGGCACATAGTTCTGCTGCTGTGGAGGTGGAGTCGGATTTTTGACATTTTGGCTACTCCACCTCAAGTTTGGATGGACATTCGGCTCAAAATAAGTGTTTGTCTGCCTATAATGTTGAAAAGCAGCACAAGCCTCATAGGGACTGCTGCAGTGCTCTGCAACATGTCCTTCTCCTCCACATCTCTTGCAGACGAAAGGACCGTCTGAAACAGCATTAACCTTGTATATACCTCCTTTTTGGGATCCCCCGAAGTCTATCTTGTCGAATCTCGCAGTAAGGGCCTCTATTGCAGCTACAACAGGTGATTCAGCTGACCTCCTCTGATTTCCTCTAGAATTCCCATGCTCAGCTTTATGGATGGCTATGTCATCGATGATTTTCCACCCCTTTGTCTCACCACTATTTTCTTGAAATCTCCCATTAGCTGCAGCATCTAGGATAGCTCTCTGATCATCATAAAGACCATTGTAGAATTGGTTGCACAGAAACCACTTCTCAAACCCATGGTGCGGAATAGTTCGCACCAGTCTCTTGAAACGGACCCATGCCTCATGAAAATCTTCTTCAGGACCCTGTTTAAAGCTCGTGATCTGGGCTCTAATCGCATTGGTCTTTGATGTAGAAAAGTATTTCTTATAAAACGCTAAGGCCAACGAATTCCAATCAGTAATCCCATTAGCAGCTCGATCCAGATCTCGGTACCACTCCCTAGCAGCATCACAGAGCGAAAATAAGAACATTGTCTCCTTTACCTGATCCGTAGTCACACCTGCTGGTGGGGGTATGGAGCAACAGTAATCAATGAATGTCTCCATATGCTTAGCTGCATCTTCATTTGCAGCTCCCCCAAATTGGTTTCTCTCAACCAAGTTAATGTAAGCCGGTTTTGGTTCGAATTTCCTATCTATCCCAGTTGGCAATGTGAATCCCTTGTAGAGATTCTCAGCTTTCGGCTCGGAGTGACTGGCTATACTAGCTTCTTCAGCCATATCTGGAGATGTGCCGGTCTCAGCTGATGAAGTAGAAATAGGAGATGAAGGTGGATCCTCCTCGAATAGCTCATTCTCGTAGTAACTGGAGAGAGTACTCAGCTCTTCCTCTGTCGGCAATACTCTAGATGATCGTCTCAACTCACGCAAAGTCTTCTCAATCTCAGGATCGAACGGTAGTAATTCACCACCCTGTAACCTGCGCATAAGAGGAAACTACAAGTAGAATATGAGATTAGTTTAAGGAACAGATGTCCCTTAAACTAAGAGAAAGACTAAAAATAAAAACAACTAAAAATTAAACAATTGCCTCCCCGGCAACGACGCCAAAATTTGATACCGTCGTAGAGTACCAAAGATAAATTTATAGTCCAAACTACTACTATAGATAGCGGCAGTCAGGGTCGAACCACAAGGAGGCGATGCAATTAATAGTTGCCTAATATTAGTCTAAAGTAACATATGTGAGGGGGGTTTGATTTGAGTGAAACTATAACTAAATGCAATAAAAGTAAACTAAAGAAATGCATGAAATCAAATAATAAAAGGATGCTAAGATGGTCGGTTCACTATAGTTTCGGCGGCAGTATCCTAGGCAAGTCTGAGGCAATCACGTGAGACGGGAAAATAAGAAGTCCTCTCGGTCCATTCTTAACAGGTAGCATCTTTCGATCTAGCTATGGGTCCCTAATATCACTAATACTAACTTTCGTCCTGAAAAGTGATTTAAAAGTCTAAATTAACTTATCTCTCGATGTTATTAATTTAGTCGTCTCAATTAGGTAGTCTATTTCCCTCCCCTATCTTTCGATCTTAACGGGTCGGTCAATTCCTAAACATTCAACTAGTCGTGTGCACTCGATTCGTCAAATATAGCAATTAAATTAATTAAAACGAAGGTAATCTCACGTGGCCAATCGATCGACCAGGTAACCCAGTCGATCGACCATGGCGCGATTTCAGTTATACTATTCTAATGCCGCCTACACTACAGATTCCCTACATCCTAGCACAAGGGGTTTAGCTACTCATACTGGAAATAATAACAATAGTAAAATCAACAATTAAAACATTCGAATTCATACTTAAATTATCCCAATAAGAAATCGACATGAAACAATAATTAGCTTTGGGATATCTACTCTAGCAATTCTATACTATGAACGAATTAAAACAGCGAGTATTAAACGAAGGAACAGAAAATACCATAGGGAGAATTGAAGAGGAAAGATCAAAACCGTATGAAAAGAAAACTTTATTGATGACGAAATAATCTCAAGAACCTTAATTATTTCCCTAACTAACTGATAACAATTGACTTGATGATAAAGCTTGATGATTTCCAGAATAGAGAGGGTTACGTTATATAAGAATGTTGCGTAACTCTCTTATTCCTAAACCTAATTACAATGGGCTTCTAACTTCTCGTTCTTTTTATTTGCGTCAGATTATCGGTTTGGTCGATCGACCACTGATGCCATTCGATCGACTGAACTGCACTGTACAGGAGCTACTGGAAGTCGTGCTCTGGTCGATCGACCAGAGGCATCGGTCGATCGACCACTGTAGCTGGTACTTTGCTTCAAAAACTTCGTGAATTAGTCTTTCGGGCCTCGATATGCACACCAACTTCGCTTCCCGAGTAAATACTTCATGTCAAATGCAATGCTAGGTACTCGGGGACGGATTCGGCTCATTTCCCGCTGGATTCTTCACATTTCTACAATATTGCACAAAAACACGAAAGTAGACGGAAATGGGGAAAATAGTAGCATAAACTACATAAATGAGCTCTGAAATGCGTGTAAAATAGGGTGTAAAACATCATATAAATGACACGCATCAGTCACCATGCAATTCGAATTGATCTCCTTGCACACGATGTGATAAGGAAGGAAACACGAGATGTTTTCGAGACTTGATTTAAGGTGAATACTTTGGTTGGTTACCTTGATCTTGTCGTAGAGGTTACATAAGATGTTTAAAATTTGGGTTTGTTATAGAGAGTTTTGTGACAACCCAAATGCCTTTATCAATTCATATGTTCTTAGCAAAATAGCTTCTCATGAGGATGAGATTCGGCAAATGAATAATGAAACTTTCTCCTTGGGAGAAGTTTTGTTGATCTAGTCAATGCTAAGAAGCCTAGCATGCTTGGAAGATCCCTTTTGTGATCTATATACGTCAAAGAGTTGGAACTTTAGGTTCAATCATGTAGTCTATCAAAACGGTATTACTCGAGTGTCGAGATAACATGATGATACATGGAGTTTAGTGGGAGCTAAAGTGAGTTTCTTAGCTTAAATATGTGCTTGACATATTAGTGACTAGAAATGTAGCTAAGGTGATATTTCTTAGTCTAAAATATGTGTTTGACATATTAGTGACTAGAAATATTCTCGGGTGAATACTTTAGAGTAGCATGGCGCATATTAAATATCCGGATCTAATGAGATAGATCTCTATGGATATTAGCATTATAGTCAAGAGACTTATGTGATAAGATTCTTGACTCGTTCAAGTTGTTGAACAATTAATATGATCTCTTGTGCTTCCGCTGCAGGATCTATTAAATATGCTAAAAGCTTCTCTCGTCGGGACTTATCATGTTGAGAATATGAGAAGTCATTACCAATCATTTTCTGGTGAGTGTCACTAGATGATTATCAAGAGCATCCTTGAGTACTTGAGATGCACTGAGGATTTACTCTTAACTTGAGGAATTTATGAATTTTGTGTAAAAGGATTACACGGAAACATTCCTATGCTTATAAGATGTTATGTGCCTCGTTAAGGAATGATTAGCATGTAAGAGTGCTATGTGCATAAAGAATAATATGTATAAGAAGTTATACATATGTGTATAAGAAGTTATGCATGTATAAAGCAAACATGTATGAGGAGTCATACATAAAAGATGTCATATGAAGGATGTGTATGTATAAATGTTATACGTACAAATCATGAACGAAAACTAAGTACATTACAACATCCGATGTTGTAAGAGAGATAGTTGATAACCGAAATTTAATGGGACTACAGTAGTTCTATTAGCCGAATATCGTACCCCAAGAGACTGTGAAAACAGTGGGAGTGTTTGACTGGCTTTAGAACCAGAGTCTAAAACTTGTTTAGACATGTACTTAAAAATGCTCTATGTGATGAAAAGATTGCATAGAACAAAGGAAAATAGCAATGGAAATTAGAGTGATGCAACTGTTGCTTATCCTTTAACCAAAGACGTAGACATGATGGTTATGTCATCTCGATGTGAATTGAGGAGTATACCTTAATTGCTAAAGATCGTTATGTAAATATTGGATAGAGGATTGATATTTACATAAGTGATGATCGCATTCATTGTTAGAGTTTCTTTAAGAACTCAATTATTCAGTTTGACTGAACACATTGAATACCTTGTTTATCTGAATAAGTTGTGGAGACAGTGTTGAACACTATTCAAGTGAATAAGATGAACATTGTATTTTGTCCCTAGTCACTTAATGAGGTGACGTCTCGGAGTGACTAGATTGTAAGTCGATTGATGGTTGTTCAACACCATGAGGTCATACGTGATGACTAGTCGATTATATAGGCAGAGTGTGTGACACTTTGCCGGACAGTGACCATTTAGAGAGTCCCTAAGTTCTATTATAGACACCTGGTCGTGGCGGGGATCTCTAAGATGTTCTAATGAGTCGATTCTTTTGACTGGAGAAAATTATCTGAGCAAGTGCAGTTTCCGAGTGACTTTGGTTTTTGTCCTAGGTCGTGCCGTGAAAGGAGGACAAAAGAGCATTTACTAGGTCATGGTGATATGTATTGTGCAATAGGATAGATAGGGCATACAGGAATTGTCCACCCACGTTGGGTAACTATATCTCAAGGCCACTCGAGGAGTTAATGACTACAAATGCGTGGCCACGCTCGGAAATAATCTGTGAGAGATTTTTCCGGTCAGGTAGTCACACTCCCGATCGAGAAAACCACTCGCGATGTGTTCATGTGCAAGTGCGACCTGAAAGACACCTTGCATTGAGTGGGAGATTATAAACGGACAAGAGAATTGGTAGCGCACACCTTGTGTCGGACAAGTGGGAGATTGTTGGAGTTGGTGTCCTCCACAATAGTGCGTTTACATAATAAATCTCATTAAAGGTTATCATCAGATATTTTATTATTTGATCCTCGTCAGTTGATTAACGTAAATCGATAATGGTTGGATGACTAGAATTTGACGTTATTGTCGTGAGACGACGGTGATCAACTGACCCCTTTCGGTCACACCTAAAGGAACGAACCCCAATTGACAACTAATTAATTGTATGAGATACAATTTAATTAGTCCCTTGATTTATAGACTACAAGGTTAGTCGCTTATTTTTAGAGAGATTTTGAGTTGCGAACTCGAGGAGCGGCAGTTATTATTTAATTATCGCATAATTAAATAATAAATTTTATGAGACGGGTTTTAGTTAATTACTTGTTAATTCACTAAAATTGTACTAATTGATTAATGTGATTAATATTAGTACGTAAATAATATGTGTAGTGGTACACGTATATTTACGGAGTGATTTGGACGAATTAATTATGGAAGTATTTAAACATGAAATGATGTTTAAAATAAAATTACAAGTATTTGTGCGACAAATATAAGAACCAACATGGACTCGTAAATGGGCAAGTGGAACGTGTAAAATAGAGTAGTGGATGATTAGGAACATAATCATTTCACCTTACTTTGTATACTACCATAAGTTATCTTATATAGATTTTGCATGTGATGTAAGATTAAATAATATAAGACAATTTGTCCACTACAACACTCCACATCCACCCGCCACTTTTCCCTTCCTTATACTACATCCTTTGTTCATTTTTCTACATAACATCATTTGTATGTTTTGCATGTGAACATAAAAAATCTATCATCTCTCTAAAAATCATTATTCATCTTTACTAAGAAGTTAGTAATCCTTTTTATTACTAAGAAATGTTAGTAATATTACAAATAATATCAAGGGTATAATTTTAACAAGTTTCTAGTTTAATACTTGTTATTATTTGTGGGTAAGTTATTGGGTGCATCTTGAAGGAGATATTCTCTTTGAAGATTAGTAAGGAGGATCATCCATTTGGTATAAGCTCAAGAACAAGCTAGTAAGGTGAACTATTTTGTGCCCATTTTACCATAAAATCAATGTAAGGAAATTGTTTTTCCTTAAACTTTCATTTCCATGCTTTTATATTTGCATGCATGTTACATAGATCACCTAAATGATAAATTATGAGATAATTTAATTTTTATTAGAGAGTCTATATGTATCTATGATCTTTTAGAAGAAAAGCAGGAGCAGCGGTATCCTTAAGAAGAGGCACAGCATGCACTGTGAATCTTCGAAGAGGCGCAGTTGCTGCTGTGTTTCTTCTCGACGCCAGACCTCTCCTGATTTGTAAATACGGTTTTAAAGGATGGTTTTTAAGACGGTTTTAAATGTGCTTATGATATAAACCTTACATTAATGATACAAAATAAAAGTACAATAAAAGAGGTTTTTACACCCTCAGACTTACATGTTTGACGAAACGAGATTGACTAAGTTATAGTTTAGTGATTGCTCGACTCGAATATGCAAATATGAAAGTGCCCTTGTTAAAGGATTTAAAAGATTGATTAGATTGATTAGGTGGAGTTGGTCAAATTGGTCGGTCTATGCAACGTGACTGGGACTCAGAATGATCTGAGCTTACGTGGTCGATTTATTAGGCACGTAGGTGTCGAAAGCGAAGAGCGTGGTATAGAGTCCAAAGAAACAAGAGAAGGGCAGACACTCGCGTACCAAATATGGAGGCCGAAGGTCTCTATTTATTCTAAACACACGAAGGAGTTTAGGTATGGAACGGATACGGAAACAAATCACGGAAAGATTCTGGAAAGCATGGAAAGAGGGCTGGGGAAGAGGCGCAGCAGCCACTGCGACTCTTAGAAGAGGCGCAACACCTGTTGCATCATCTCCCCAGAGGTTTCCTCCTCTGCAAGCAAGATTTCCGCGTTTTATTATGGAATTTCGGTAGTTATACACTTCCTTATTCCGTGAAACACAATATACGAAAGATATTTCCTTAAAGATATTAAAATAAAATTAGGAATCAATATCCAGAGAATTCTAGAACTTTCTGGAACATCCCGACTCGGCATTTAAACGGTTTCTTAGAAAATGAAGCGGTTTTATACCCGGACTCCAAATGAACTCTAATTACTGTCAAAACGACTGTATCGGTGCGTAGATGACGACCATGAGGTTGACGCGAGTGTTTGAGCTATCACTTGTCGATGAACTTACGAACTGTCATAAAATCTCTCCGTGTATCAAACATGCGGCCCAATCATCACTGGGTGGTTGGCAGGAGGTGCAGAAATGAGGTATCTACACTTGCATCTCGTCTTCGACAAGATGCAATCATGGAATTTGTTATTTGGTAGGCTATATAAGATTCGAACCCATATCTTTGTGGAAAATTAGCACTTCGCTCTACCATTGAACTAATAGCCTTTAAAAATACGCTAAACAAGTACGAGTATGAAATAATGGGCGTACCATATGATTATGACCGCCTAAATAACTAACATAAGTAGACTGAAACTTTTCTCACATATTAGTAATATATGTAATAGATACAGTAAATGCCTTGAAAGGCCGGTAAGTACATTAAATTTCCTCTATAGTTATTTCCCTGATTTCATGCACATAGAACCTGATTTTATGCACATATAATCTTATTTCATGCGCATATAAAATTAATGTCCTTAAGCAACAGTAATTAGTATCATAACATAACCAACTAATGCAACTGATGAACTTTTTAATGCACATAGAACCTTATTTCATGCACATAGAACCTTATTTCATGCCCATTTAACACGTATTTCATGAACATAGAACCTTATTTTATGCACATAGAACCTTATTTCATGCATATAGAATCTTATTTCATGCACGTATAAAATTAATGTCCTTAACCAACAGTAATTAGTATAATAACAGAACCAACTGATGCAACTGAAGAACTTTTTAATGAACATAGAACCTTATTTCATGCACATAGAACCTTATTTCATACACATATAATCTGATTTAATGCTTCTTCTTGATAAGAGTTTTATTTATACTCCTCTCGCAAGTGAACGATTGCTCATTCTAATATGCAAAAGAGTCGGACCCAAAGGACGGGAATTGTGGCACTAGGATTACTTGTTTATAAGCTAGTTTAGTTCGGTCTAAAAAGGAGGTTGTTCGAGTTCTAAACTAATGATTAGAATGTAAACTAAATCAAGTAGGGATTAAACAACGATTAAGATTGTTTAAAACGATGATTAAGAAAGAGTAGGACGGTCGGGTTCACCCAAGTAGCATGGAGAGGGGAAATAGGCATGGACTAATAGTTATCTAGGTTGTTACAACATGTAGATTCTAATCTCTTAATGTAAATTCTACACTTGAGCAAAGATTAACCAACTTACTCATTAAATTAATCTAACTCAAAACTTGTTATCAAATCCTAGTTACTACTAAAGTTACTCACTCAAATAGTGGATAGATTGTTAGAAGAATTACTCAACTTACTCATTTGGACAATTCTACAAACACCTTGCGTGCATAACAAGTAGTAAATGTAAACAACCCAAGAATTACCATTAATCCATGACAAAGGCCTCTCCTTAACACTAAAAGGGTTCCCCCTACATCCTAGTAAGGCACTACTCACACATGCTAATGGTGACATAAACAAAAGGTGAAGAATTTAGCATGAAATAAGCAAGGAAAGTCATTTTTTGCAAATTCTACTAACTAAACAATTCAATATGTAAACAAATGAAAGATGAACAACAATAGAGAAGAGATTATACCAATAATGAAGACAAAGTTGCAACCTTTGATTAAATAGAAGAATAATCTTCACCAATCTCCAATTAACAACCCAATACTAAATGTAAACAATTGAACAATAATAATTCTAGGCTAATATAAGAAGTAATTAATAACTGATTAAGGAAAGATTAAGGTTTTAATTAAGGGTTTGCATAAGATTAAGAAAATAAATTCTGATCTAGGGTATGTTGTACAAATGATTAAGGGAGGGGGTATTTATAGGTTGCACTACAATTAAGGTGAAATTACAAATGGGCTTGAAAATACGAAAGAGTACTCCCAGCCGGTGGGCAGGCTGCCGGTGGCTGGCCCGGCTGGGAGTTCGCTGGAATGAAAATGTGAATTTGAAGTCATCAGGTACCCTCGGCTGGTGGGCCGGCTGTTGGTGGTCCACCGAATGGGAGTTTATTTGACTTCTCCTCCCCTTGATTGACTTTTGAGCTTCATCTTGTACTCCCAGCCGGTGGGCCGGCTGCCGGTGCCTGGCCCGGCTGGGAATTCTCTGGAACTTACTTAATTTCTTCCTTTCTTCTTGTTGTCCCAGCCGGGTGGTCGGCTACCGGTGGCCTGACCGGCTAGGAGTTCGCTGTAAATTCCTTCCTAAATGGCTTGCTAAGTATGTTAGGGGAGTCCCAGCCGGCTGACCGGTTGCCGGCCCGCCGGTTGCCGGCCCACCGGCTGGGAGCTCATCTCAGCAAGTCTTCCTCCTTTCCTACTTAGTCTATCAAACCGTCTCCTTTACCCCGATCCCTCCATCTCCGCCTCAACTCCTGCAAGAGGGGCATAATATCATAGACTACGGAGTCGGGGTACAAAATGCAAGGAAAGACGTATAAACCGACTCAAATTTAGTCGGAAAGTATGAAAATAAAGGAGGAAGATGGTGCAAATAAATCCTATATTAAACCTCCCCACACTTGAACAATACTCGTCCCCGAGTAAAAGGGTGAGTCAAAACGAGACCCTTATTCAACTATAGACTAACTATACTAATAATATCTGATGGAAGGCAATTAACGGGCCTCCTCCATCCTTTCAACTCACGTAGTTATGCCTATGAGGTAACGCACAACTCGTAAGGCAAGTGGGGGCTTGCAAGAAAAATGCGATGCACCCAACAGGTGAGCACAAAAGCAAGTAATAGAATCCTTCTAACAAAAAAATTGTCCACTTCCTCATCTAAGTGGCCGAATTTTCAGCTCAAAAATATGGTCTCGGTGGGGAAATACCGTCTCAGAGTCTCAATGGAGGTGCCAACGCACTAAGCGTGGCCTAAGCAACCCTAATGTGTCCAGTAAAGCTCAAGAGACGGATTCTAGAGCGGGAAAAGGGAAGAAGGGACTAGACGTCCGAGAATTACAAGACATGCACAAGATTCAACCAATTTACCCATGACTAGGAGGACCTAAGTCAACGACATCCTCACGGCTATCACTCGTCTCTCAATTGAATTCCGGGTGCTTTTATACAAAAAGTAACCGAAACACTCTCCTACTGCAACTCGTGAGGATGTGCCCGCAATCTAGTGTGTAAGACCGCCCTATGTCCAAATGAAATGCAAAATGTAACAATGCAACAAATCATGAAATGAGGGTTGTAACGGGCCTAGGGAGTAGGGCAAAACGGGATTGGTGCAAGCACCGTTTGAACATGTGAGGTTCAAATCAAGAATAGTTAACACATCACTTCCCACTTCTTATTGCAACATATGAGATACGTCTATGCCCTAACATTGAATTGATTACCAATACTATGCAAAAATTGCACAAACCCAACTCAAATTGAAAAAATTTGAAACTACTCCTCTTATTTCAACAAATGAGCAACGTCTACACCATAACAAAAGTTCGGTTTCCCAAAATCAAACAAAAATTGTGTAAACCCGAATCATTTTGGAAAAAGTCGAATTGCCTCTCATTCTAGCAACGCCTTCTTCTACTCCTTAAGATGATAAGAAGGGGTGTTTCTTGCCTTTTTCCTTTCCTAACACAAATATATACAATCACAACTAGCTCTTTTTGGATTTTTCAAAACTTTTTCACTTTTCTATTTTGTTTTTCATTTCAATATCAAAACCTCTTATTTATATACAATGCCAAATAGATGCCAAATTTCGACTCAAGTGGATATGTACACTATCCACCACTATGACCCAAATCACCTCCTAAAACACTACTACAAAATCGACCAATTCTTGATCAAGGAAAGGTGTATATGGAATGTAGCTAATTTAGTGGGTTTACAAAATGGAAAGGCTAAAGCTCAAAGGGGGTGAATCAAAATGGGAGATAATGGAAGGGACAAAATAAGGCTATTTGGCTATGTGAGGTTCATATGCATGTGAAAACAGATATTATTTCATAACTTGTGCACAAAAACAAAATGCAAATCATGGTCTAAGGACGGAATGACACACTTATGCGTCTAGACACAACACGTCCCGCGAGGAGACCTACTCACAATCCTAGATGAGGGTTGGACATGAATGTACCAACCCTAGGAGGCTCTAATTCTCACTTATAAGTAGTTGGGTCGAGAATTAGGGCTAGCCTACGGTCAATGGTCTCACAGGGCGGCCTAGACTCGTTTGCCAGGTCCCAAATTTCACACAACTAACCTATGGACACAGGTGCAAGCCACGGGGAGGGACAAGGCACAATTGGGACTTGACTCATCCTTGGGGTATAGAATTCCCAATCTTGACCACATTTCTGCACATTTATATACAAACCGATACAAATGATTCTAATCTAAGACAAACACATATGTACATGTTATAATGCATGCATGAATTGAAATAAACATAAGATAAACATGCAACGAGTTGACTAAACTTAGCAGCATATCAACACAATCACAACCGTCCAACAGTTTCCAGAAGGAACATCCAAGAGACAAAATCCCATCCTCCTTCAAATATGCAAGATATATAAAGAAAGAACGGTAAAGGAGTAAGAGATTAGAATGAGTTTACCAAGCGGGTCTTCTAGCTCCTTTTTGCCTCAAATGGTCAATGTCTATGCCAAAGGTTAGCCAACGATAAGTATATATATACAATGCAATCTTTTTATATTTTTTTTTTTGAAGTTTTTCTATTTTTTTGGATTTTTTCTTTTGAAATTTTGTCAAATTTACAATTTATTTACAAATGTACATTATTAACAAATATATACAAAGTAGATATTTCCCTCCCCACACTTAAGATTTACATCGTCCTCGATGGAACGAAATGTAGGGAGGAAATAGGGAAAGTAAAGGACATATTTTTGGAGTTTTGATTTTTTTATTTTGAAATTAAAACATGTTTTTGCGGTTTTGAAATTTTTTTTAAAATTAAACAACTTGTTTTTGGGTTTTTTTTGGGCCTCCTCCCCACACTTGCTATATACAACCTCCGGTGACGGAGGAAGTGTGAATGAGAGGGAAAAAATGATGAAAAAGAACGTATTTTTGTGTTTTTGTTGATTTTTATGAAAATGAAAGACATGTTTTTGTATTTTTGAATTTAGAGGATTTCCTCCCCACACTTATTGTTGGACCATATAAGATATATGTTTATGTTTTGATGATGTCAAGAGTTATTTATATTTCATATCCTCGTTGCGCGTAATTATTTGTTTAGTCTTTTAAATTGGACTTATTCATTACGAGCATTAAGGAATTGTGATGGAAGTATATCGTGATCAAGCCTCAATCAAAGATCAAGATAATACAAGTTATTAAAGTATTATTCAAGCATACTTGAGAAGATTAAGCTCATTTAAAGATTAATCAAGTTTGGATATTAAAGGAGCCTACATTCGAAGATCTCCTAAGAAGATTAGATTAGTGTAGGTCATTGTCTCGTAATGGTAACTTAAGAATGCAATTCTTAAGTAAGTAAAGTTATAGCTTCACAGCTATAACATTGCTTATAAAAGAATTCATCAATGTTATAGCTCTTCTACTATAACATTGAGATGTGAAGTTTATAAAACACACGATAAAATAGTTTTTAAATTGTTTTTGGAAAACCGTTATAAATGTTTTAGTAAAAGTATTTGTTTTACAAGGGAGCTTATTTTAATTTTGAGTATGGTTTTACTACGAGCTTATAATTAGTAATTATGATTGAATCAACTTATGAGTTGAGGCATCTTGCTAATTAGAGTTTCTAGTTTCTACATACTTTAAAAAACCCTAAACCTAATTTATCTTACCTAGGGTTTTCGTGAAAGTGGATTGGGCTTATGAGTCATTTCTTCCTCATACACGATTACTCTTTTTACAAGTTAGTGTTTTATGTAAATCTTTATAATATTTGATTAGAGATTTAATATCTCTTTTATATTATTTTGATTTATTCTTTCCTAACTTATAAGATATTACTTTTGCAAATATAGAAGAAAAAGATTGAGTAAATCTTTAAAATAATATTTGATTAGAGATTTGTTATCTCTTTATTATTTTATTTATTCCTTTCTATCTTATAAAAATATTAGGGATGAATAGTGCCGCGTGAACAGTGTCGTGATCAGTAAAACGTGAATAGTAATTTCTTTCTTGCACAATAATACTTTGCTTGGATAAGGGTTAAGGTATTAGGATTATATTTGTTAGAGATTTTGTATCTCCTTATATTATCTTTCCTAATCTCCAAGATATTGGTGAGTTGTTAAGATAGAAAGATATTATTTATTAAGGCAAGTCTTGGAGCAGAATTAAGGAAGATTTAACCTAATTCTTTCTTGCTTTACAAGCCTTCCACAAGACATTTAGGGTTTTTGCTAAACCGAAACCCTTGCTCCTCTTTTACTATAAATACTCCATACTTTACATCTTTAAAAGTTAAGACCTTTGAGAATAACTTTGATTTATTTTAAGAAAGCAAAAACTGTGTGTTTCAAACAAGAAAACCGTTTTGCAATTTTTGAAAAAGGTCGTGTATTTTATAAACTCGTGCATTCGTTCTTTTGTTTTCGTTATAAGATAATAGTGCTTAATTGATTTCTTACTCGTTCATTAACGTGAACTTTTAGTAGAATCATTTGTACTTTCTTATTAGCGTAGGTTAGTCACTCGAGTATTTAACAGTACTCACTTGAGTTACAACTAGGGTTAGTTGTACGAGTTGGGTTAGTTAATTTGTAATCCATAGAAAGGTACTAAATTTATTAATCGAGAATAGTGGACATAGGTTTCGATTTGTGAAACTGAACCACTTCAAAAATCCGTGTGTCTCTCTTTCTCTTTCGTTTATTTGCTTTGTTTTAATTCATTAATTAGTTAATTAGTTAAAGTTTAATCATCAATAAACTTTAACTAATTTATTATATACTTGCAATCGAAAAAGTGAGCTAAAGTTTTTAAATCCTCAATTCATCCCCCTCTTGAATATTTCGGATCGATAGACTCTTCAATTGGTATCAGAGCCTCGTGCTCTTGATTTCCTAACTGCAAAGAGGCTGATCTTCTATCTTTATTTATCTTGTCGTTTTATATTCCGCTGCCTATCGCGTGGTAAATTGATTCCAAATATCTCAAGTGTCCCGTCTTTGATGGGAAGAACTATGGATTATGGAAAAACATGATGACTCACTATGTGAAAGGTCATGATTGGGAGTGCTGGAGGGTTATCCAAAACGGACCGCATAAAATTTTAGTTGCATCCACTGAAGGCGCTACCTATGAGAAAAAGGAAGAGGATTATGTCGAGGCTGACTACAAGAAGGCTGAAAAGAATTCTAAAGCAATAACCTATTGCAAAACGGCATGACTACTACAGAATTCGATCGCTTCTCTTCGTGCTCAACGGCCAAAGAAATATGGGACGGCCTTGAACTAGCTTATGAAGGTACTTGCATTGTTAGGAAACACCACATAGATCGATCTGTTAATGTAGAAATATGAGTTATTCAGTATGGAGCCAAATGAGTCCTTGGATAGTATGTCCGCACGTTTTTCAAGCATCATAAACGAGTTGAAAAACCTAGGAAGAAAGTTCAACACCGAGGACATTGCAAGAAAGGTTCTTAGGAGCCTAACTAAAAAGTGGCGTGCCAAAGTCACAACAATAGAGGAATCGAGAGATCTTGAGAACCTATCCTATCAAGAACTCATTGGTGCTCTCATGGCCCATGAACGCACTCTAAATGCTGATGAAGCAGAACCGAGTAGAGGTAAAAATATGGCCTTGAAAAGCGAGGATGTCAGCTCCGACATAGAGGATGAGACCGTATTGTTTGCTCGTCGTATTAAAAATAGGATCTTTCGAAGCAAGCAAGCAAAATCTTCTTCTAACAACAACAAGTCCTTTAACAAGAAAGCAACAGAATCAAAATCGTCATTTGCTAATAGAGGTTGCTTTATGTATGGAGAATCTGATCACATTATTAAAGATTGTCCAACATGGGAGAAGATTAAAGACAAGGCAAAACGCAAGAAGACAAAGAAGGAGTTCAAGGAAGTAATGATGGCTTCGTGTTGGGAACATCTTGACTCAGAAGATGATGAAGGATTTGAAGATGATGAAGTAGCCAAGCTTTGTCTCAGCACTGTCACCCTTGACCTAATCTCTGATAGCAACGATGATAGCACGACTTCTCATTCAAATTACAGCTTTCTTGGAGAATCAGATGAAGTTGATGATGAGGTTAGTTATCTTGAACTAAAAAACGTGTTAAGAAATTATCTAAAAATGCCCTAATTGAATTTTTTGAGCAATCCCTAGATAAATGTCATGAACAGGAGTTGGAACTAAAGGATCTAAAGGAACAAATTCTTGATATTGCTAAGGAGAATCATATTCTAAAGGCAAAAGCAAAGAAGTTGAAATCTAAAGTTACAGCTGATAAAGCTACAACATTAGACACTTCTAATGCTCAAAAGAAGGAATTAGAGTCCAGAGTTATAGCTAATGAAGCTATAACTTCAGACCTAAAGCTCAATATTAAGCACCTTCAAGCTAAAGTTATACCTAGTGAAGCTATAACTTTAGAAATTAGAAAAGCCAAAGAACTTTTAGAGACTAAAATCACATCTGATGAAGCAGTGATTTTAGACCAAAAGAAAGAAATCGATTCTCTCACAAAACAATTGAAGGAATCTAAAATTGACATGATCAATGTCAAGAAACAACATTCGGATGTTGTACTTATTCTTAACAAAAGGTTCCAAGACTTTCGTGACAATTTCAAGAAGGATAATGACGTAGATCACACGAAATTTCTTGAGGAGATTAAAACCCTAAAGGACTTAATCCTACGCGCAAGAAAGGTCCATGACAAGTGGGAAGGTAGCACAAAAGTCCTAAACTTCCTAACCGAACAATATGATAATAATATGAAGATGGGGTTAGGACATGAGTGCTACCGCCGTAGAGATCACTCTAAATGCAAATCAACACCTTCTGATCACGATTTCAGAAAAAGAAAATATGCTGATCTTCCTGAATATCTGATTTACAATTATTGTGGTCATACGGGTCACATCCAAGATAATTGTGTCAAACAAGCACATGATATACGGAAAAATACCGATTTTGCTATAACGGTTGACACAATAGTCGAGGATGATGAATTCCCCATAGATGAACCTAACGAAGAAAGGAATAATAACTTTCGTTGGTTCTACGACATGGAATTTGATTACACCAAAAAGCCTAGTACTTCACAAACTCCTTGTCAACCTAAACAAAGTAAACCTAAACACAAGGAGACTAGTTATGTAAGACCTAGAGAAACTCTTATACCTAGAACTCCTCCTAAACAAAAGTACCCAAAGTTCAGAAACACGACTGTTAGACAAGTTTGGGTACGAAAGGATTTAGTATATAGGGTAACTAACCATAAAGGACCCAACCTAGCTTGGGTACCTAAAAACTGTATCTAATCCTTTTGCAGTTTATAGTGAAAGAAAACAACCAATGGTATCTTGACAGTGGTTGTTCAAGACACATGACTGGAGATGAGAATTTGTTTCTTTCACTCAAACCATTCAATGGAGGAAAGGTGACTTTTGGGGATAACAATAAGGGTAAAGTGATTGGTGTTGGCAAAATTGGAATTTCTAAATCACACGCAATCAGTGACGTTTATTTAGTGGATGGTCTCAAACATAATCTACTTAGCATATCTCAACTATGCGACAAAGGTAACAAGTTTGTTTTTCATACTGATGTTTGTCGCATTATAATTGAAGGAACAAGTAATATTATTCTTGAAGGCCATAGGAAAAGGAACGTGTATATGGAAGATTTAAATGCTGTGTCTACTAACTCTTTTTCGTGCATGAAAGTTACACTTGATGACCCTTGTTTGTGGCACAAACGTTTTGGTCACATTAGTTCACCTATTTTGAGTAAACTCAAAGATGGGACTTGGTTGAAGGACTACCTAAAATCAGGTTCGATCAAGAGAAGATGTGTGACACCTGTGCTCAGTGCAAACATGTGAGATCATCGTTTAAACCGAAAAAACTAGTAAGCATGAATCATGCCCGGGAATTGGTACACATGGACTTATATGGTCCTATGAAGGTAAGAAGTAAAGGAGGATCCAAGTATGTCTTTGTCCTTGTAGATGACTACTCAAGGTATGTATGGCCTATCTTTCTTCATTCAAAAGATGAGACTTTTGATGAATTCGATTGTCTTATGAAACTCGTTCAAAATAAATATATGACTAACCTTGTGTCTATTCGTACGGATCATGGCACTGAATTTGATAATCAAGCTTTTATAGAATATTGTAGAGTTAATGGTGTAGGACATAACTTTTCTGCACCATGAACTCCTCAACAAAACGGTGTCGTTGAACGTATGAATAAAACACTAGAAGATATGGCTCGTACAATGCTCTTATGTAGTGGTCTACCTCGTGACTTTTGGGCTGAAGCTATTAGTACTTCATGTTATATTCATAATCGTGCTATGATAAGACCAATCCTAAAGAAAACCCCTTATGAACTTCTAATAGGCCGTAAAACTAATATCTCTCATCTTCGTTGTTTTGGGAGTAAGGGTTTTGTTCATAATAATGGTAAAAATAGGTTAAGTAAATTCAACCCTAGGAGTGATGAGGCGATTTTTATAGGATACTCGGATCATAGCAAAGCTTATAAGGTATTTAACAAAAGAACACTCTGCATCGAAGAAAGTATTCATGTTATTTTTGATGAAGATAATGTGTTCGATAAGCCCTCACAGGATGAGGAAGAAGATATGGATGAACCTGACTTTCGTCTTTCTAGAGACGATCCCCCCGAACTAGAAACTGAGAATAATGAGATTGAAGGGATAAATGATGATATTGATCATTCTTCTAAAGATAAAAAGGAGAAAACCAAAGTTATAGTTGATGATACTATAACATTGTCTCAAGATAAGAATTACCAGTCTAATGTTATAGGTGATGTTACTATAACATTAAATCCAATTCAAGGCAATGAGTCTGAAGTTATAACCGACTCTACCACAACACCGGGATTGGATTCAGGGGGAACTTCCTTAAATTCTGAGCCAAATGAAGTTGGATCAAGTTCAAACAATGAAGAATCAAGTTCTTCAACAAAATGGAAATATAAGAGTTCGCATCCTATGGAAAGTATACTTGGCAATATTAAGAAAGGTGTTCAAACGCGACGATCCTTGAACAATTTCTGCTCCTTCTATTCATTTTTATCAACAATCGAACCAACAAATATTAAGGAGGCTCTCGCAGAATCTGATTGGATTATAGCTATGCAAGAAGAGCTTCAACAATTCGAACGGAACAAAGTTTGGTACTTAGTTCTTAGATCCAAGGACCGATCTGTAATTGGAACCAGATGGGTGTTCAGAAATAAACTGGATGATGTTGGGGTCATTGTTCGAAATAAGGCAAGATTGGTAGTACAAGGCTATAATCAACAAGAAGGAATAGATTATGACGAGACTTTTGCACCTGTTGCTCATCTTGAAGCTATTAGACTTCTGATAGCATTCATAGCTCATAAAGGAATAAAACTCTTCCAAATGGATGTCAAGACAACATTTCTAAATGGGTATCTACAGGAAGAAGTCTTCGTAGAACAACCCCCTGGATTTAAGGATAGCAAATTTGAAGACCATGTCTTTAAATTAGACAAAGCCCTGTACGGATTGAAGCAAGCACCAAGGGCTTGGTATGACAGAATATCAAAATTTCTACTTGACATTGGATTTAATAGAGGATCTGTTGATAAAACCCTATTCCTAAAATCCGAGTGTACTGACCTTTTGGTTGTTCAAATCTACGTTGATGATATCATCTTTGGATCTACCAACCATAGCTTGTGCAAATATTTTTCGGAGTTGATGACTTCTGATTTGAGATGAGCATGATGGGAGAATTAAAATTCTTCTTAGGTCTGCAAATTCAACAAACTGAGGAACCCTAAGGTAGAGAGACCTGAGACTGTCCTCCAATGCAGACCTATAGCCTGCTATAATGTGCTTTATAAATGTATTTCCAATGTGCTATGCAACAGACTGACCCTCATCTTACCTGATTTAATCTCCCACACTCAAGGAGGTTTCATTCAGGGAAGAAGCATTATGGACAATATTTTGATTTACCAGGATATTATCTGATTGTATGAAAGGAAGGCTAGTTCTCCCAGGTGCTTATTCAAACTAGATCTCCAGAAGGCATATGATTCAGTGGAGTGGGGTTTTTTGGAGCAAATGCTCAAGGCTATGGATTTCCCTGATCAGTTCACTCATTGGATCATGCAATGTGTCACAACAGCTAGTTATTCTTTGAATCTGAATGGGAACTTATTTGGTTTTTTCAAAGGTAAAAGGGGTCTAAGGCAAGGGGATCCCCTATCTCCTCTTCTCTTCACTATTTGTATGGATTACTTATCTAGGCTCTTAAGCTACTCAACTGAGAGTCCAGATTTCCATTTTCAACCTTTATGCAAGCCCATGAAATTATCTCGTCTAATGTTCGCTGATGACCTGTTGTTGTTTAGCAAAGGGGGTGCTTACTCTATGATGACTCTGCTTAGGACCTTCTCTACTCTTTCCAAATCCTCAGGACTAAGCATGAGCAAACGCAAATCTAATGCATATTTCAATGGAGTGCCTACAGGACTTAAAAAAGAGATTTTGCCAATTTCTGGGATGGTGGAGGGTAATTTGTTATCTCTTTATTATTTGATTTATTCCTTTCTATCTTATAAAAATATTAGGGATGAATAGTACCGCGTGAACAGTGCCGTGAACAGTAAAACGTGAATAGTAATTTCTTTCTTGCACAATAATCCTTTGCTTGGATAAGGGTTAAGGTATTAGGATAATATTTGTTAGAGATTTTTTTTCTCCTTATATTATCTTTCCTAATCTCCAAAATATTGGTGAGTTGTTAACATAGGAAGATATTATTTATTAAGGCAAGTCTTGGAGCAGAATTAAGGAAGATTTAACCTAATTCTTTCTTGCTTTAGAAGCCTTCCACATGGCATTTATCGTTTTTGCTAAACCGAAACCCTTGCTCCTCTTTTACTATAATTACTCCATACTTTAAATCATTAAAAGTTAAGACCTTTGAGCATAACTTTGATTTATTTTAAGAAATCAAAAACCGTGTGTTTCAAACAAGAAAACCGTTTTGCAATTTTCAAAAAAGGTCGTGTATTTTATAAACTCGTGCATTCGTTCTTTTGTTATCGTTATACGATAATAGTGCTTAATTGATTTCTTACTCGTTCATTAACGTGAACTTTTAGTAGAATCATTACTGCTTTCTTATTAGCGTAGGTTAGTCACTCGAGTATTTAACGGTACTCACTTGAGTTACAACTAGGGTTAGTTGTACGAGTTGGGTTAGTAAATTTGTAATCCGTAGAAAAGTACTAAATTTATTAATCGAGAATAGTGGACGTAGGTTTCGATTTGTGAAACTGAACCACTTCAAAAATCCGTGTGTCTCTGTATCTCTTTTGTTTATTTGCTTTGTTTTAATTTGTTAATTAATTAATTAGTTAAAGTTTAATCAATAAACTTTAAATAATTAATTATACACTTGCAATCGAAAAAGTGAGCTAAAGTTTTTAAATCCTCAATTCACCCCCCCCCCCCCTCTTGAGTATTTCGGTTCGATAGACTCTTCACTTATCTATGTACATAGTGTATGGAGGGAATTTTGAAATTAGAAAGCATGTTTTTGTGGAATTTTCAATTTTTCAATTTTTTTGTATTTTTAAATGGGGATAAAATGCATGATCTAACCAAATGCATAAATTGAAATATGATGCAACTAGCCTATATGAATGAAATTCTATATGTAATAATTTTTACAAAATTGAAATCTAATGCAAGTCTAAATGAATGCAAATAAGTGATTAGCTAACCTACATATCATACAACTAACTAAATGCATACAAAAAGGAAATATGAATGAGAAGTTTTGGATTTAGGGAATCATACTCGGCATTTGGATTGAGAGGGAAAGAAGAGGGCCATCATTACTAGGCGTCTTCAATTTCGGTGTCATCACCGTCTTCATTATCATCATCCTCATCATTCCCGGTCCCAAACTCGGACTCACGGATGAAGTCATCCGCATTCATGGGCATGTCCGAGCCGAAGTCCCCCGTCTCCGTAGTCATATCAATGAACACCTCCGTGTTCCCTCTCGAGCCACTAGTGCCTCCCTCACCAAAGATGGAAGGAGCACCCCCGAACCATCTAGTGTCATGTCCCTCCCCATAGTGGAAGACGGGGGCGCTATACTTATCGGGACGAATATTGATGTCCCTGTAGAGATAGGTCCCGTCTTGTGGATGCCCCCCATCCGGATGTAGATAGTCAGAGGGGTGGAGGCCGGAAGGGTGCTTGTATTGGCGCCTCATGAAGTCATCATAGACCGGAAATTGACCCACCGAATAGTCGAAATAGATACGGTCCATGCGTTGTTGAAGACCGAGATGCTCACTAGCGGCGGTTGCCATACTTATCTTCATCTCCTCCATGAAGGAGATGAGGTCGTCGTGGGGGGGGGGGGGAGTGGTTTTTGCGGTTGGTGACTAGAGGACCCTTCCCCTTATTGTAAAGGACCGGGAAAGAAAGGGGAAGTGGGCATTGCGTACCGCAAGGTAGGTCTCGCGGGCACCGAGCGCTCACGCGCATAAACGAGGTTTGGATTTTGTTGTTGTGCGATGGTTGGGTCTTCAATATCCTCCATCTCAAGCAAATAATGTGGTGAATTAGGCACCACCTTCATTTTGTCGGGGTTGGGGAGTGGAATTGAATTTCGATCCACCCCGCTCACTCGTATTTGCCAATATTTTTGTTTATCATTGGGACTTGTCTTGATCAAATTAAGAGTGTATTGGATGTAATCTTTGGTCAACATTGTTTCCCCCATGATAAAACGCATCCCGTTCAAGTTGAGCTTTCGAATTAGTCGCTTGGCAAGGTGGATGATGAGTCCACCGACCACAATTTGAGATGATTGGCTCGGGGAGTTGCTTAGTCGGTAAAGGTGAAGGGCCAAATGGTGAGCAATGTCAATCTTGAAGGTAGTGGGGTTGGAACAAAGATAAGAGCCGAGAATTTCCAACTCCTCCGTTTGGAAGTTGTGATTCTCATCATGGCCGAAAACGGTCCACCCCATGTACCGATGCTAAATTCTAATTGCGGCGTTGTGAACCGTGTTGGCCACTCTTTTGAACCAGGGTTTGTCATCAAGGCCGGTATGGCCTTCCATAAAGCACCATGGTCGAATGTCTCGGGGGCTTTGTGAGGAGGGCTTAGGTCTAGCCCAAAATGAGAAGCAAAAGTCGGTAGGGTCAAGGAGTAATCCTTCTTCATCAACCGGAAATGCAAGAAGGCGACTTTTTGGTTTTGGCGGTGTTTGTCTATCCTCAATGAGCTCAAAAATTCCCAAGTGAGACGGGAATAGGTTTTCTCGTGGATATCATACATGAATTTCATTCCAATACCCTCAAATAATTCTTGGGTCACTTGGTATAACCCTAACTCTCTCATGGATTGACGATCAATAAAACGATTTGGGGTGAGGGGACATTATTTGAAAAGCACGAATTTACCTTTCATTGTGACAGAGGAGAACTTGAGGTATGGGAATGCCGGATCGGGACTCATGTCGAAAGCCGCGGCCGCCACCAACTCAGCTTGTTGTAAAGCCAATTCCCCCTTTCGAACTCTCTTTTTTCGTGCCATGGTTGTTTTTGAGAGAGGGTTAATGGAGGGAAGGAGGTTTGTGGTTGTTTGTTGGTGTTTGATGGGTGATTGGAGGTGTTGGGTGGTGATTTAGGGGAGAAGGGTTTAGGTTTAGAGGGAGAAGAGGTGAGGAGTGTCATGCGTTTTTCTGTGAAGTTTTGGTTTGTTTTGTGTCTTTTGAGCCGACATAGTACTCCCAGCCGGTCTGAAGAACGGCTGTCGGTGCCCCGGCTGGGAGCACAAGCCAATTTTGATTTTTTAAAAAAACTTCGAGGGAACTCGCAGCCGGTCTGGGGACTGGCTGCCGGTACCCCGGCTGGGAGTGCAGCACAAAACTTAATCCTTTATAAGTGTAGTCCCAGCCGGTTGGCTGGCTGCCGGCCTGCCGGCAGGGAGATACATTCCCTCCTTTCCTTCATTTTTTTCCTCAGTGGGGTGCTCCAAGCCGGTGGACCGTCTGCTGGCCTACCGGATGGCACCCCCCTTTCTTCCCTTTTTCACCAACTTGCCAGGTATATGCACTCCCAGCCGGTGGACCGGCTGCCGGCCGGCCGGCTGGGAGACACCTCTCCTTCTTTTCTCAAATTTTTCTCAAAATTTCCAGGAACTTCCCAGCCGGTCTGGGGACTGGCTGCCGGTACCCCGGCTGGAAGTACACTTACTCTCATTTTCTACAATATGCCCCTAGTTTCATTTCAATTCATCAATTGGCCTCGATTTGCGTGTTTCCGTCTTTCTAAGCCGACTCATCAAGTCGGGAGAAGGCCAATGGAAATTTATACACTTGTTCTTCATCAAATCCCAAATTTTCTTCATGATGACATCCCGTCATCAACCAAATAACCAAGTAAAATTGATCCAAAATTCTCATCTACCTATCTAAATGCATGCTATATACAATTGGTGGTTCTTTTGGGACTCCACCAAACCATTTCTTGTTCAAATTTGAGATTACTCATCCTCCAAGGATAGGGAGGGTCTTCCAATTCAATTTCACCTCGGGTCACGATGGGTTGACCCTCATAAAAATACTTCACTCGGTGTCCATTTACCTTGAAGCATTCACCCTTGCTATTCTTCAATTCAAATGATCCATATGGAAACACGGTCACTACTTCAAAGGGTCCCGACCATCGGGACCTCAACTTCCCGGGAAACAATTGGAACCGGGAGTTGAAGAGTAGGACCTTGTCTCCTACAACAATTTCCTTCCTTGTGATCTTCGAGTCATGCCATTGCTTGGTCCGCTCCTTGTAGAGTTTGGCATTTGTATAGGCATCCATCCTCAACTCATCAAGTTCATTGAGTTGAAGGAACCGCTTGTTCCCCGTGGCATCCAAATCATAGTTGAGCTCCTTAAGAGCCCATCTTGCTCGATGCTCTAAATCAAGAGGTAAATGGCAAGACTTGCCAAAGACCAAACGGTAAGGAGTGGTGCCGATTGGGGTCTTGTAAGCGGTTCTTAGAGCCCATAACACGTAGTTGAGTTTGGCACTCCCATCCTTTCTAGACTTGTTCACAACCCGCTCCAAAATAACCTTGATTTGTCGATTTGATACTTCCACTTGCCCGTTGGTTTGGGGCCGGTAAGCAAGATCTACATTGTGTCGGACGCCGTACTTTTTGAGTAGAGAGTAGATGGTGCGGTTGATGAAATGGGACCCACCATCACTTATAACGGTCTGAGGCACTCCGAAGCGGGGGAAAATGTAGTCTTTGAATAGTTTGGTCACCACTTTTGAATCATTGGTAGGGGTGGCTATAGCTTCTATCCATTTGAACACGTAATCCACCGCAACCAATATCTATTGGTTTCCAAATGATGATGGAAACGGTCCCATGAAATCCACGCCCCATACATCGAAGAGCTCTACTTCCAAAATGTTGTTCAAAGGCATTTCATCTCTCCTTCCAATATTGCCCCTTCTTTGACAAGAATTGCATTAGTGAACCATAGCATAAGCATCTTTGAATAGGGAAGGCCAATAGAATCCACAATGAAGGACTCGGGCTTGGGTTCTAGAAGTGGACAAATGCCCTCCATTTGTTGTAGCATGGCAGGCTTGGAGGATTGCTTGACCTTCTTCTTGAGTGACACATCTTCGATAAATCCCATCATTGCATCTTCTATATAGGAAGGGATCTTCCCACACATATCTCCTAGACTCATATCTCAACTTCTTCCTAGCTTGGTTGTCAAGTTCTTCCGGGATAAAGTTAGAGCTCAAATAGTTAGCAATATCCGCATACCAAGGGTCGGAGTCCGTGATAGCTAAGATAGAGTCATCGGGTAACCACTCATCAACGGGGATTCCATCATCAACATCCCCTCATGATTCTCTAGTCAACCTTGATAGGTGATCCGCAACAAGATTTTTGGACCCCGGTTTATCTTTGATTGTGACATCAAACTCTTGAAACAACAATACCCAACGGATAAATCTCGGTTTAGCATCCTTCTTGATCATAATTTGCTTGATGGCGGTGTGATCCGTGTAGACAATGACTTTGGAACATAAGAGGTAAGGTCGGAACTTCTCAAAAGCATACACCACCGCCAACATCTCTTTTTTCGTGGTGGTGTAATTTCATTGAGCATTGTCTAGTGTCTTGCTTATGTATGCTATCACACGGAGCTTCTTGTCATGTCTTTGGCCCAAGACCGCCCCCAATTCAAAGTCACTTGCATCACACATCAATTCGAAGGGGAGATCATAATTGGGTGGTTACACTATTAGAGCCGATACCAAGGCTTGCTTGAGCCTACAAAAACTTTCAACACAAGATTGATCAAATACGAAGGGAGTGTCCTTACCCAAAAGTGAGGTGAGGGGTTTAGCGATTTTTTCAAAATCTTTGATAAACCGTCGGTAAAACCCTGCACGGCCTAAGAAGCTCCTCACACCCTTGACATTTCTGGGTGGGGGAAGTTGCTCAATCACCTCAACTTTTGCTTTGTCCACCTGGATCCCCTCCTTGGAAATTACATGTCCTAGAACCACTCCCTTTTGTACCATAAAATGGCACTTCTCCCAATTCATTTTCAAATTGTATCGGATGCAAGTTTGGAGAACAAGGGAGAGATTCTTTAGGCAATCATCAAATGAGGTGCCATGGACACTACAATCATCCATGAACACCTCCATAGACTTCTCAATATACTCGGAAAAGATAGACATCATAGCCCGATGAAATGTCCTGGGAGCATTGCAAAGTCCAAACGGCATTCTCATGCGAAGACACCGTAAGGACAAGTAAAAGTAGTCATTTCTTGATCATCCGGGTGGATGGGTATTTGGAAAAACCCGGAATAAACGTCAAGAAAGCAAAAATACTCATGGTTTACAAGTCTCTCGAGCATTTGGTCAATGAATGGTAAGGGGAAATGATCTTTGATTGAGGCGGAATTAAGCTTCCTATAATCAATACACATTCTCCATCCCGTGACCGGTCGGGTGGAGATGAGTTCACCATCCTCATTCTCAACCACGGTCATACTGCCCTTTTTAGGGACGATTTGAACCGGGCTAACCCAATCGCTCCCGGAGATGGAGTAGATAATCCGGCCTCAAGAAACTTCTCAACTTCCTTCCTTACAACCTCCTTCAATTTTTCATTTAACCTTCTCATAGGTTGAGCGGAAGGAGTGAATCCATCCTCAAGTGTGATGCGGTGCATGCACACTCGGGGATCAATTCCCGTGAGGTCATCAAGGCTATACCCAATGGCTTTCTTATTTTCCTTAAGGACTTTCAAGAGTTTTTCTTTTTGTGAAGCCAATAGGTCCGCATTGATGATCACGGGGAAGGAGTGTGCCTCATCGAGGTAGGCATACTCAAGGGAAGGGGGCAAAGGTTTGAGGTCTACCTTAGGAGGACTCGTACCCTTAACTTCATTCAAGATAGGTGGTAGAGCTTCATAGTCTTCCTCCAAATGCTCCCCCGAGCACTTGTCCTTAGCTTCTTCAATAACTTCTTCCAACATGTCTATGGAGTAAACACTTTTAAACATAGGTTGTGACATGGCCCCGGTCAAAGAGAATTCAACAACATTCCCTCCCACCTTGAAGGTGAGTTTCCCCTCCTTGACAATAATATTAACATCTCCGGTTACTAGGAAAGGTCTTCCTAGTATGATTGGCGTTTGTTGATCCTCCGGGATGTCAAGTACAACGAAATCCGCCGGGATATAGAAGTTGCCCACCTTGACCGGAACATCCTCAATCATACCCATCGGTCTTTGTACCGATCTATCGGCAAGTTGCAAAGTCATGGAGGTGGGAATCATGTCATGTAGCCCAACTTTCCATGCAATAAGAAGAGGTAGAATGCTAACACTAGCACTAAGATCACAAAGTGCCCTTTTTATGCTCACATTACCCACCGTGCACGGGATGGAAAAACTACCCGGATCTTTTAATTTCTCCAGCATGGGATTGAGTAAGATTGCACTACATTCTCCTCTAAGAGAGACTAGACCATCTCCTCCAATGCTTCTTTTCTTGGTCAACACATCCTTCAAGAATTTTGTGTAGAGCGGCATTTGTGTCACTACCTCGGTGAAAGGTAATGAATCTTCAAGTTTCTTCAACCTGTCCAAGAATTTGGAGAACTTCCTCTCCTCATTCATGGCTCTACTTCTATTAGGAAATGGGATTGGAGGGTTAATAGTCTTTTCGGGAGTTGAGGATTGCTTGGTGTTAGCTACTTCATTTGCTTCTTTTCCTTTCTCTTGGGCTCTTTCAACCACTCTTTCTTGGTCTCTTTCAACCACTATTTCCTCCAAAACAAAGTGATCATCATCCTCAACATAGTCACTCACCTTCCCCTTCTTAGTGTTGTCCATTCTACTTGATGGTGAGGGAGGTGGACTCTCCTCCCCATCTCTCATGACATATCTCTTTCTCTTTGATTCATAATTCTTGTAAGGGTCCTCCAAGTCTTTCCCACTCCTCAAGGTTACCACATGAGCTTGTTAGTGTGGTGGTGGTACATCCCTAGGATGAGAGCCTTGAGGAGGCAATGAGTGCGGAGCCCTTTGTGAAGAACAAGGGCTTTGGTTGGCCATATAAGAATCAAATGTCCTTTGATGTGCTTGGACATTTGAAAGCTCGGTCTTCAAACTCTTGAATTGATTGTCAACCTCGACATCCATTTCCCTTAACAATTTCTCAAGAGAAGAGGTGGGGTTGGGTGGTTCCATGTATTTTTGTTGATTTTGTGGAGGTTGGTAGGAATTTTGTTGTTGTTGATACCCTTGTTGGTATCCTTGTTGTTGGTTGAATGGTTGTTGAGATTGTTGGTTTGATTGGTAGCCTTGTTGTTGGTATAGAGGGTTTTGGTTTTGGTTGCGGTAGTTATCTCTTTGATGAGGTGGGACATAGTTGGGATTGTCATGTTGCCTTTGGCCTCGGTAGTTGGAGCCTTGGCCTTGGTTTTGATTGTATTGCCTAGAATTGTTGGGCTTTGGTGGAGGCATGTATTAAGGTTGTTGATACTTGGGGTCCAATAATTGCCTCGCATATGAAAGTTTTGGGTCTTGATTAGGGAAGGCGCGGTAGAAGGACTCATGACGTTGGTAAGAGACCCTCGGTGCACCTTGCCCTTGAAGAGCAAAGCACTCTTGTTGATCATCTTGAGGAATAGATGAACAATACTCAATGGTGTGCCCCACACCGCCACAATATTCGCAAAACATTTGAGGAGGATAGTGCATAGGTGGAGACCTAGGTTCTTGGACATAATAAACCTTAGAATGGCTAGGTCCACCTTCATTGGCATGCTTCGAGTCTCCATGCTTCTTTGCCAATTTGAACTCTTCAAATTCCTTTGTCAAAGTATCCAATTTTTACCTTGTACTCCATCTCTATCTTGGAAGGTCCTTCACTTTTGTAGTCCACGTCTCTAGCATAACTACTCTCCATCTCGGAAATGTTTTGAATCATTTCCGTGATTTGAGCATTATTCATTCCATCAAAATTTCCACCGAACGCCGCCATGATCATATCCCGGAACCTTTGCTTAAGAGTTTGGAAAAAGGTTTGGGTCGTCATTCATTTTGGGATTCTATGATGTGGACAAGATGAGAGGAGGTCTCTAAAATGCTCCCAAGCTTCACTTAAAGTTTCCATTGGTCTTTGTTTGAAAATTTGAATCTCATGGCGAATTCTTGCGGTTTTAGAAGGTGGGTAGAACTTATTGATGAAGGCCTTGGATAGAGCTGCCCAAGTAGTGAACGTGCCCGACTCATGGGAATTTAACCATTTCTTAGCGTTATCCTTTAAAGTGATGGGGAAGAGCATTAAGAGAATTTGCTCCTCCGTCACACCATTATGCTTAATGGAACCCGCTTTCTCTTTGAAGGATGTAAGATATTGGTATGCATCTTCATTCTTCATACCAAGGAAAGTGTCTTGTTGTATGTAGTTGATTACATGATGCCGGAGTTAAAATGTATTGGGAGCAAGAGCTCCATAGTTGATAGCCGAACATGCATGATTGGATCCGTTCTATTGTTATAGCCCATTGGTTGGTCCGTCATGTCTTCGTTTATGAGATTGTTTCGTGGAGATTCAGTTTCGTTGGTATGGTTAGAATATTGTGAATGGGTTGGTGAATTTTGTGGTGAGTCAATGGGAGAGTTTTGAGGTGGAGAGTTATGTGGAATGTAAGTAGTGATAGGGTGGAGGAAGAGGGTGGTTGGTCTAAGTTATCAATTGTGCAATTTTGGGTAATTGGCGGGTTAAGAGTTCGTGGAGATCCTTGAATTTCCAAAAGAGCTAATCTTCTTCTTTCCCGGAGTGTCCTCTCGATCTCGTGTTCAAGTGGGAGAAGAGGTCCGATATAGCACCTATTCATACACTTAACAAAAGATCAAATAGTCCTAATGCAAGAGTTGCACTAGGACAAGGGGAGAAAACAAACAAGCAAGCAACAAATAAAAGAACTAAGCCTAGATGAAAACAACAAATCCTATCCAATATTGTTGTCCCCGACAACGGCACCAAAAACTTGATACGAGTTTTATTTATACTCCTCTCGCAAGTGAACGATTGCTCGTTGTAATATGCAAAAGGGTCGAACCCAAAGGCAAGAATTGTGGCACTAGGATTACTTGTTTATAAGCTAGTTTAGTTCGGTCTAAAAAGGAGGTGGTTCGAGTTCTAAACTAATGATTAGAATGTAAACTAAATCAAGTAGGGATTAAACAACGATTAAGATGGTTTAAAACGATGATTAATAAAGACTAGGACGGTCAGGTTTACCCAAGTAGCATGGAGAAGGGAAATAGGCATGGTTATCTAGGTTGTTACAACATGTAGATTATAATCTCTCGATGTAAATTCTACACTTGAGCCAAGATTAACCAAGTTACTCATTCAATTAATCTAACTCAAAACTTGTTATCAAATCCTAGTTACTACTCAAGCTACTCACTCAAATAGTGGATAGATTGTTAGAAGAATTACTCAACTTACTCATTTGGATAATTCTAAAAACACCTTGTATGCATAACAAGTAGTAAATGTAAATGTTGAACCATATAGAACATATGTTTATGTTTTGATGATGTCAAGAGTGCTTTACCTTTTATATACTTGTTGCGCGTAATCGTTTGTTTAGTCATTTCAGATTAGACTTACTATTTGTCAAGCTTAGAAAATTGTGATGAAAGTATACAAGACTATGTTATGGTCAAGCCCTCAATTATGAATCAAGATTGTGGAAGAGATATTCAAGCGTTATGAGAAGACGAAGCTCGTCTAAAGATTAATCAAGCTTGGATGATGAAGTAGCCTATGCTCGAAGATCTCCTAAGAATATTAGAATACTATAGGTGATTATCTCGTAATGGTAACATAAGAATGAATTTCTTATACTGGTAAAGTTATAGCTTGACAGCTATAACATTACTTGTGAAAGAGCTCAATGTTATAGCTCTTCTACTATAACATTGAGATGCTGAGTTTATATTACACGACTTAAGATGTTTTCAAAATTGTTTTTGAAAATTGTTTTTGTTTCTTTTAAATGTTTTAGTAAAAGTATTTATTTAATAAGGAATCCCATATTTATATAGAGTGTGGTTTTATTTTGAACCTATGGTTAGTAATTATGCTGGATCAACTTATGAATTGAGCCATATTACTAATTAGGGTTTTAACAAAGCATACTCTTAAACCCTAAAATCTGACCTAACTTTAAGCTAGGGTTTTCATGAAAAACGAGGCATATGGTAATTATGCTGGATCAAATTATGCCGTGTAAAGCTAAGGGATAAAAGCTATTGTTGTTAATATTTTATTCTCTTAACATATCTTTTACATTTTAGCTTGATTTGGTAATTTATGATAAAGATAATTTTTGTTATGGAAAATCTTATCATATCTTAAGATTTATGGAAAAGATAAAGAGGAATAATTTATATTTTATCTTTTGGAATATTCTCTACTATCTCTTAGGGTTTTAAGGAAAGAAATAACAAAGATATGATTGTTTGCATATCTTATGTTTCGGCCATTAGGGTTTCTTGTTAAACCGTGTGCCATGCTCTTTCCTTCCCTATAAATACTTTGCTTTTGCAACATTTGAATGTAAGACCTTGAAGTATAAATTGATTTTATTTTTAAGAGCAAAAACCGTGTGTTTCAAAACAAAGAAAACCGTTTTTCTATTTTCGAAAAAGGTCATGTGTTTATAAACTCATATATTCGTTCTTTAGTTATCGTTATAAGATAATAGTGCTCAATCGATTTCTTACTCGTTCATTAACGTGAACTTTTAGTAGAATTATATAGTGCTTTCTTATTAGCGTAAGTTAGTCACTCGAGTATTTAACGGTACTCACTTGAGTTACAACTAGGGTTAGTTGTATGAGTTGGGTTAGTAAATTTGTAATCCGTAGAAAGGTACTAAATTTATTAAGCGAGAATAGTGGACGTAGGTGTCGATTTGTGAAATTGAACCACTTCAAAAACCGTGTGTCCCTCTCTTTCGTTCGTTTGTTTATTTCGTTTTTGTTCGTTAGTTAGTTAATTAGTTAAAGTTTAATCAATAAACTTTAAATAATTAATTATACATATACAATCGAAAAAGAGGTAAAAGTTTGTAATCCTCAATTCAACCCCCCCCCCCCCTCTTGAGTATTTTGGATCGATAGGCTCTTCAATTGGTATCAGAGCCTCGTACTCTTGATTGCCTAACCGCAAAGAGGCTGATCTGTCTATATTTATTCATCTTATCGTTTTATATTCCACTGTCTATCACGTGATAAATGCATTCCAAATACCTCAAGTGTCCCGTCTTTGATGGGAAGAATTATGGGTTATGGAAAAACATGATGACTCACTATGTGAAAGGTCATGATTGGGAATGTTGGAAGATTATCCAAAACGGACCAGTTAAACTCTTGGTTGCTTCCACTGAAGGCACTACTTACGAGAAGAAGGAAGAGGACTATATCGAGGCTGACTACAAGAAGGCTGAAAAGAATTCTAAAGATATAAGTCTATTGCAGAATGGCATGACCACTAATGAATTCGATCAGTTCTCTTCGTTCTCAACGGCCAAGGAGATATGGGATGTCCTGGAACTGGCTTATGAGGGTACTTCTATTGTTAGGAAGCACCGCATAGATCTGTTAATGCAGAAATATGAGCTATTCAGTATGGAGCCTAATGAGTCCTTGGATAGTATGTCCGCACGTTTTTCAAACATCATAAACGAATTGAAAAACCTAGGAAGAAAGTTCAATACCGAGGACATTGCAAGGAAGGTTCTTAGGAGCCTAACTAAAAAGTGGCGTGCCAAGGCCACAACAATGGAGGAATCGCGAGTTCTTGAGAATCTATCCAACCAAGAACTCATTGGTGCTCTCATGGCCCATGAAATTACTCTAAATGCCGATGATGCTGAACCAAGCAGAGGTAAAATTATGGCCTTGAAAAGTGAAGATGTTAACTCCGACATAGAAGATGAAACCGTCTTGTTTGCACGCCGTTTTAAAAATAGAATCTTTCGAAAAAAGCAACCAAAATCGTCTTATAACAACAACAAGTCATTTAACAAGAAAGCAACAGAATGAAAATCATCATTTGCTAACAGAGGTTGCTTCAAGTGTGGAGAATCTCATCACATGATTAAGGATTGTCCAACTTGGGAGGAAATCAAGGACAAGGCAAAACGCGAGAAGATAAAGAAGGAGTTCAAACAAGTAATCATAGCTTCGTGCTGGGGAGATCTTGACTCAGAAGATGATGATGGATCTGAAGATGAAGAAGTAGCCAATCTTTATCTCAGCAGTGTTAGTCTTGAACTAATCTCCGATAGCGACGATGATAGCACGAACCCTCAATCAAACTATTGCTTTCTAGGAGAATCAGATGAAGATGACGACAATGAGGTTAGTTATCTTGAACTAAAGAAACGTGTTAAGATATTGTCTAAAAGTGCCCTCATTGAATTCTTTGAGCAATCCCTCGATAAATGTCATGAACAGGATATGGAACTAAAGGATCTAAAGGAACAAATTCTTGATATTGCTGAGGAGAATCATACACTAAAGGCTAAAGCTAAGAAGTTGAAATCTAAAGTTATAGCTGATAAATCTACAACATTAGATACTGCTAATGCTGAAAAGACGGAATTAGAATCTAAAGTTATAGCTAATGAAGCTATAACTTCAGATCTAAAGCTTAATATTAAGCACCTTCAAGCCAAAGTTATAGCTAATGAAGCTATAACTTTAGAACTTAGAAAAGCCAAGGAACTTCTAGTGACTAAGATTACATCTGATGAAGCAGTGTTCTTAGACCAAAAGAAAGAAATCGATTCTCTCACAAAGCAATTAAAAGAATCTAAGGCTGAGTTAATCAGTGTTAAGAAACAACATTCAGATGTTGTACTTATTCTTAACAAAAGGTTCCAAGACTTTCGTGACAATTATAAGAAGGATAATGACATAGATCACACGAAATATCTCGAAGAAATTAAGAACCTAAAGGACTTACTTCAACACGCAAGGAAAATCCATTATAAGTGGAAGGTAGCACAAAAGTCTTAAACTTTATAACCGAACAATCTGACAATAATATGAAGATGGGGTTAAGATATGAGTGCTACAGCCGTAGAGATCACTCTAAATGCAAATCAACACCTTCTAATTGTGATTTCAGAAAAAGAAAATATGTTGATCTCCCTGAATATTTGATTTGTAATTACTGTGGTCATGCGGGTCACATCTAAGACAAGTGTGCCAAACGTGCACATGATATATGAAAAAATACCGAATTTGTTACAACGGTTGACACAATAGTCGAGGACGAAAAATCCCCTACAAAATAACCTAACGAAGAAAGGAACAGTAACGTTCATTGGTTCTATGATATGGCTTTCGATCGCACCAAAAAACCTAGCGCTTCACAAACTCCTTGTCAACCTAAACAAAGTAAGCCTAACCACAAGGAGAATAGTTATGCTAGACCTAGAGAAATCCCTAAACATAGAACTCCTCCTAAACAAAACTACCCAAGGTTTAGAAATACGACCATTAGAGAAGTTTGGGTACGAAAGGATTTAGTATATTGAGTAACTTACCGTAAAGGACCCAACCTAGCTTGGGTACCTAAAAACTGTATCTAATCCTTTTGCAGGTAATGGTGAAAGAAAATAATCAATGGTATCTTGACAGTGGATGCTCAAGACACATGACCGGAGATAAGAATTTATTTCTTTCACTCAAGCCTTTCAACGGAGGAAAGGTGACGTTTGGGGACAACAAGAAGGGTAAAGTGATTGGTGTGGGCAAAGTTGGAATTTCTAAATCACACGCAATCATTGATGTCTATCTAGTGGATGGTCTCAAGCATAATCTGCTTAGCATATCTCAACTATGCGACAAAGGTAACAAAGTTGTTTTTCATACTGATGGTTGCCGCATTATTATTGAAGGTATAAGCAATGTTATTCTTGAAGGACATAGGAAAAGGAACGTGTAAATGGTAGATTTAAATGTCGTGCCTACTAACTCTTTTACATGCATGAAAGTTACACTTGATGATCCCGGTTTATGGCACAAACACTTTTGTCACATTAGCTCACTAACCTTGAACAAACTCAAGAAATGGGGACTTGGTTGAAGGATTACCTAAGATCAAATTCGACCAAGAACAAAATGTGTCACACGTGTGCTAGGTGCAAACATGTGAGGTCATCGTTCAAACCTAAAAGAGTGGTAAGCACAAATCAAGCATTGGAATTGGTGTATATGGACTTATGTGGTCCTATGAAAGTAAGAAGTCGAGGAGGATCCAGGTATGTCTTTGTCCTCGTAGATGACTACTCAAGGTATGTATGGCCTATCTTTCTTCATTCAAAAGATGAGACTTATTCTATTGACTTATTTATGATCACAATGGACCTTTTAGAAACTCACAAAACCGGCACATGCTCTTGGTAGCCTTCCAAAGGTGTTTTAGAACTTGCTTGTTCAAAAGAGGAAAGGTTAAAAGCGACCCCTTGATAAGTCTCTTAAACCGTGTAGATGTCCCCATCACTCGGTTTTATCTCCTTTGTTCCACAAGGTTCAATTCCTTTTAAGACAAAATATCTTATGCAAGAATCTTTCAACTCTTTATATGAGGATCCTAGGCCAAAAGTTACACATTTTCTTAGACGGGTTTGGTTTTGAACCTCAAATTGCGTGATGGTCCAAAACCGGGCTCAATGGGACTAGGTGTGCCTTGTTTTGCTTCAATCTCCCCTTCTTGAAAAGGATTTGTCCTCAAATCCTCGACATGATCATCACTAAGTTCTTCGTAATAAGGACTTAAATCCCCAATGTTGAATGTACCATGGACTTCATAATCCCCGGGGTGGTTGAGCTTGTAGGCATTAGGTCCAATTTTATCGAGTATTTCAAAAGGACCGTCGGCTCTTGGCATGAGTTTGTTCTTTCTCTTGTCGGGAAATCTCTCCTTTCTTAGATGTAACCATACAAGGTCTCCGGGCTCAAAATTCTTGGACCTCCTAGAACCCTTGGACTTAGCTTTGTGAACCTCATTACTCTTCTCAATTTGCTTCTTGACTTTCTCATCGATATGGAGCATTTGCTCAACTCTTTTCTTAGCATCATAATCAATAGTGTTCTTCTTGATGGCTGCCAAATCCTTGGGCATTATTGGGTTGACACCATAAACTACCTCGAATGGTGACTTGCCCGTTATGGTAGAAGGAGCTCGGTTGAATGCAAATTCGGCTTGAGCTAGCTTGAGTTTCCAATAGTTCAAAGGCTTAGTAACGGTGCACCTTAGTATCCTTCCCAAGGTTTTGTTGGTAATTTCGGTTTGACCGTCGGTTTGGGGGTGGTTGGAGGTGTTAAAGAGCAACCTAGTCTTGAGTAGTTTGCATAAGGTCCTCCAAAAGTGGCTCATGAATTTTGAGTCCCTATCCGAGACAATCGACTTGGGGATGCCATGGAGTTTGACCACTTCCTTGAAATAGAGCTCGGCCACACTAGTTGCATCCTCTGTTTTCTTACAAGCAATAAAGTGAGCCATTTTGCTAAAACGGTCCACAACCACCATGATGGAATCATTACCCATTGAAGTTCTTGGTAAGGCAACAATGAAATCCATGCTAATATCTTCCCATGGTTGATTTGGGACGGGTAGAGGAGTATAAGGACCCGTTTGGAAGTAGGCCTTTGATTGTTGGCAAGAGGCATACCTCTTGATCACATCTTGGACATCTCCAAGCATCTTGGGCCAATAGAATTGCTCTTGTAGGATGTCATAAGTCTTTTGGATGCCAAAGTGACCGGCAAGACCATTAGAGTGGATTTCCCTCACTAATAGACTTCTATAAGATCCCCTTGGTATCCACAACCGGTTTCCATAAAACAAGAAGCCATTTTGAGTTAAGTACTTGCTCTTGATTTTGTTTGGCCCCCTTGAAGTATTTCCCATTCCTCTTTGAAATCCGGATCCTCTTGGTTTAACTCCTTCATGTGCTCAAATCCAAGGACTCTTTGTGTAATACCCAGGATATTCAAGGACCCTGTTGACCGACCCTGTTGACCAAGATAGACCGTAGGGAGGAATGGGTAAGGGACCAGGCTTGCAACATGAGTCTTATAGGATTTGTTTACTCGACCTAGTAGTGGCTACTCGGCCGAGTATCGCCTATACTCGACCGAGTAGAGCCTACTCGGCCGAGTACTCTAGTACTCGACCGAGTATGGCTGTTGTCGACGTGTTAATATAAAACACAAGTTCGCGAGATTCATTTCATTTTCCCCATTTCTTGACAGTTTCTCTTTCTCTAACCCTAGCCTGCTACTCTCTCCTATTACCCCTATCCCTATACACTCTTATATAGTTAGCATACACCTCCATCATGGGAAAGACGGGATTCACTTAGGAAGGTTGCGTACGTGGTTGTCGTTTACATCGCCGTCGATGCGTGTTATTAGGTAAGTCTCTGCCTTGTGTCTTCTTTGATAGATTCGAGGATAGCTGTATAATGGGGGATGGTTATCGTTGTAGGATGCATATTGGAGTCTTGCTTGGCTGTGTATGGATGTCTTTCACATTTTGCCATGAGGTAGGGTTTCTCTACTCAGTTATGTTTAGTTAATTTGAGATATTGTGATTGTACTGTGTATAAATGTTGTTATCTGCTGATCATCAGAGGAAGGGTGTTGTGGTGATGGTGTTGGTGTAGTTGGGTTGTGATGGTTGTGGTGTTGTGACAGCTGTGATGCTGTGTGTGATTGTGGTGGAGTCACTTGCGGGAGTTGCTTCACACCCTAGTTCGCCCTCCGTGGAACCCGTCACGGGAGGGGATGTGCACATTAAGAGACAGGGATTGTTAGTCGCTCATTGAGGAGCTGGACTTGGTGGGGATGGGCTGCGGTCACCCACTAGTGGCGAGGATTACCTGTTGCGATGGGTAATCTGGCAGGGCTACACACCTTGGTGTGTAGTCGGTTACTGTGTGAGATCGGGAGACCGGGTGGTGGTTGATCAGCTTGTTATTTTATCGTACTAGTCTTATCTTAATTGCTCGGTAACTGACCCCGTGTTATGTTTTCAAAACTGTGGTGACCCATTCGGGGATGGTGAGCAGTTGGCTTAGCAGGTTAAGTTGGTTGTTGCTATTGAACATGGAGGGAATCGAGTCACCACGCTACCGGAGTAGATGTCAGACGCATGAGTTCTATAACAGTCATCGTTATCTCCTGTATTCCGTTTTGTACCGTGGTTGTAAAGTGTTAAAGTTATTAACTATAAATGTTCTTTCATTGTCTAATTTGATCTACTCCATCGGGAAACCGAGATGGTAACACCTTCATATACTGGAATGGTCCTTATTAAGGCATCCTGGTGTACGGGGTGTTACAAAGTGGTATCAGAGCCGACGATTTTGGAACCTGAACCAATGAAGCTAATGAATGTAGGGTGTCAACTAAAATTAACCTGGTGTATGTGCGTTGGGAGCCCCAGCCGATGCTAGATTTTGGGTGAGGAGGCGCCCTCATTTCAAAATCATGGCCCCATCGAGCTTAAGCTAGACACGGGAAAAAGGGTAGCTAGTAAGAGTCGTTACTCTGTGATGGTCGTTGTGTGCATTTGAGGTTAGGATGATGTGTCTCTATGTGCGTGGGAAAGATTAGAATTGTGAATGAATTGTTTCAAGGTGTGACCAGGGGTAAGTTAGTTAATGTGCATGATAATGTTTGTGTTATGTGATGACTGCTATTATGTAAGTGTTTGACTTAAGGTAAGTGCAATAGGATTAGTGGGATGTGTAAGGACGTGAGATGTGAGTTTAACTTTGCAGGTACAGTAGTTAATGATTACATGTGCTTAGGATGGCATGTAAATTGTTTTATAGCAAAGCAAGATGTGTAGGTGGAGATGATGATTGATTTGGTAATGGATGTGCAAAAAATTTGTGTTGATGCGTGTCTAGCTGATGATGACGAGCCGATTGCACGGAACTCCGAACTATGTTATTTATTTTTCAGGAACATTAAAGATTCAATTCTATCTCAACTCTTGGAAACTCGACCGTGTAGAACTTCGTACTCGACCGAGTAGACTATTCTCGGCCGAGTATGAAGGTGCTCGACCGAGTGCCCATTTTGTGGAAATTAAAATCGCTACTGTTCTCGAAAACTCGACCGAGTAAGTAGAATACTCGACCGAGTAGTCGATAGGCCTAGTATACTAAGTACTAGACCGAGTACTGTTTTATCAGGGACTAACCGGGTTATACAAAAACCCTATTTTTCGCCCCATTCTTTCCTATTTCTGCCTCCCAACTCTTCATCTCCTTCTCTCTAAAACCCCATATTCCTCCTTCCTCAAGCTCTTTGGGTAAGTTCTTGGTGTTCAACTTGTTCATACTTGCCACAAATCAATTCAAGGTAAAGTTTTAACTCAATTTCTCCCTTTATTTTCGAAGTTATGATATGATTTTGTTAATATTTCGAATTTTCATCATAAGTAACCGAAATTAAGTCCTCTACATGTTATTCTTTGGATTTAATCATATATAAACCTCGATTATACCGTTATTAAAGCAATTTCTTGGTTTAAATTGGATTTTCGAGTTTTAGGGTTTGCTAAAATCGATATACCTTGTCTTTTGTTTGATTATCACACTGTCTTAAGCCTCTTGATGTTGGTAAAGGTGTATTGAGTAAAGTATTGGTGTTTTGAGTAAAATATTTGGTGATTTGCTGAGAAAAATTCCTTAAAAGTTCGTCTCAAAATTTTTATACAAGTAAAAACGGTCCATCTTTTGGTAAAGTTTTGGTGTGCCTAGCACCTTTGTTAAAGACTTGTCTTTTGCAGCATGGTGAAAACCAGAGGTCTACCCAACAAGAGGACCCGTCCTAACGTCCAACTTGAGACGGGTCAGCCAAGCAGTGGACCCGTAGTCCCACCGGTGGAGGCATATCCATCGGTAGTTTTCTCTGATTTTAAGCAGCACAAGGCCTTCGTAGCCTTGATGGGGCGTCCTTTCCGACCTACTCGGTGTGTGAACCCCGAGATTTTAGAGACCTTGGGGATTAGGGGAGACATAATTCATATATTTGAGATTTTGGGAATGGAGGGGTTATATCATTTAAGGAAGAAGTCCTACCCCCACCTGACCTTATAATTCTTGAGCTCGTACGAGCATGATAAGAAGGAGAAGACTGTCTCCTTCCGCCTCATGAATGAGGATCACGAGCTAACTTTGGATGAGTTTGCGGGCCATCTAGGTTTGGAGGAGGAGGGGACGGGATACCTGAGTGATGTGGCTAAGAATAGTGTTGCCCCTCTTTACCTTCCTTTCTTGACTGTCGGACCTGCCTCTAGTGCCAGTGCTATGCTGATCAATGATGTGCAACATGTTTCCCTTCGTATGTTCCTGAGGATGATGACTTGTTTGTTGTATGCGAGAGATTATGTGAGTGAGCTTAATTATCATGAGGTCATGTTACTTATGTCTTACCTTAACCTGCCCCGTAGGAAGCCGTTCTATTATAGTGCCCCAGGGATAGTGTGCTCTAGTCTGGAGCGCATGGCACAGTCTTAGACCCAACACATTTCTTGCGGGGCCATAGTGACCCGCCTAGCTCAGCGACTAGCTGATTTTGAGGCCCCACCTCCTGAGGGGGATGAGTATGTGGAGACCGTTCCTACCATGGACACCCAGTATTGGCGTCAGAACAGATGGTTGAGGAAGTTAGATGACGGGTCTTATGCTTGGAGGGTGAGGGGATCTATGTGGATGGTACTTCCTGACCCTGGCCATCTCCCTGTTGTTGACCACTTGGCCGAGTGGGAACCCTGTGCTATACCTAGGCCTGAGCCCCAGACCTATCAGATTAATCCTACTATTCTTTTGGACCTACCTGAGTCGGTCACCGTGCCTGAGGGACAGTAGCAGGCACCTCCTCCACCTCGTGAGCGTCGTAGGGTCAAACAGTCTAGAGCAGACCCGGTTGTGACCGAGCCTTACTACTCAGCCCCTGACACCTACTCTTACCAGTACTCGCCCTACCCCAAGGTGCATGACCCTAGGATGCAGCCGAGTGATTTGTCTCAGCGTATCTCCACTACTTTGGTGCTCTGCAACATGCATGAGATGGCCCATAACCAGGGCATAGGGACACAGCTAGCACAGCCTATCTGGTGGAGAGGACCTGGAGTGGACACAGGAGTCTTCCACAGCTACATAGTTGATCCTGGTTTTTGGAGACCACCGGAGGAGACATAGTTTGGCTGCCTCGCGGGACCGTGGGGAGCCAACTATGGCAGCCAGCTAGGAGGGGATTACTGAGCAGCATCTGGTTTTCCAGGAGCAGGTAGCTCAGGTGCTGGCACTTCTGGTGCAGGTGGTGACGATAAGATGGAGGAGGGTCTTGGCTTTTGATCCTTTTGTTATATTTCCTGGATTGGTTTCTTTTGTGTTAGATGTTTATTTTATTGATTTATTACTTACTGTTGGATGACTGTACCCGGCCATAAGGTCGTTCTATATTTTAGCTTATCGTGTGGAGACGTGTTGGATTTGGTTATATTTGGCTTTGTGGTTGTAAGTTTGGTTGCAGATAAGTTCATAGAATGCGTTATGTTGAATTGCATAGCTCTCTGCCTGTTAAAACTCGACCGGGTATAGACACTACTCGACCGAGCAGAGTTTACTCGGCCGAGTATACAATTATACTCGACCGAGTAGAGCTTACTCGATCGAGTAGCCACTCATACTCGACTGAGTATTACTGTTACAGGGACCTTTTGTGTTTGATAATTATGAATTGTAAGGTTTATGTGAACATTTGTATGCCAGTGTGTGGGTGCTTCATAGTGTCGCTTAGTGTAATAAATTGTCCAAAAATGGACTATGATCACGTCACAGGTTTGTAATTGCTTGGATAACATATCAATTTATGAATGTTAGTCATATGGCAGTGGTTGATATCAAGGAACTTAAATTGTTCAAGGTGATGCATGAGTCTTTAAATAGTATGGGAATGTAATGCAATAACCAGAAGATGTTCTAGCTGTCACGAGTCTTATACGTATATATTTTTGGTTACAGTTATAACAGGTACCGAAGATGTCTTAGTCTAGTGGTTAAGACGGAGGTATCCTGGACAATAGGTCTCAGGTTTAATTCCCCCTCCCCCTATTGTAATGCGACTAAGTGCGCGCTTCGTTGAACCAAAGAAAAAAAAAAGAAAAAAAAAACAGTTATAACAGGTCCAACTGGATCGGTGAAACTGGTGGTCGGTATATGACTAAAATGACAAGTTAAGGAATAAATCTGCTATCATTCGATAACATCATCTTTAGATGTATATAGAATACTTAATTGCCATATTATTCTGTTGCTATGGGTCACAAATGTGTAATGTCATAGATTGAGTTTTGTAACATTAATTAAGGTCGTTTAAAGTTTGTGAGTAATGTCGCAGTTATGACGTATGCGTTAATTGTGGTTACGGGAAGTAGTTAGTGGTGAACTTCAAGGACGAAGTTCCTTTAAGAGGGGATGAGTAATGTTGCGGAAAAAAATGATTACATTATGCCTATAATACTTGAAATCACATGTATGTTATATATGTTAGTATTCGGAATTATATTCATGTTACAGGTTATTGAAGTTACATTTACGTTTCCTTGAAGTTGTATCTATGTTATACTCAAGTGATATGAATGTGCGTTGAACCACTCTGTATGGGTGTGCGGAACGTGTACTTTTGTGACGTGTACTGTTGTGGTTGGGTATTATTTTGTAGTTGTGTATGGTTGCTAGTCGTAGTGTTGCTTTAAAAAGAGGGTGCATATGAATTCATTATTTCCCATAAGTTTCGTGTGTGATAGTTGTTGGCAGGTAATACTTGGAAGAATAGTTGTGATGGATGATTATTGTTTGAATAATATGCTGTGGTGGTAGTGTCAGGATGGCCAGAGTTTGTATGCCTTTATGTAGGTGGATGGTGTCATAGTGCGTAACCCTTTGGTGAGTGGCGTGTGGGTTGAACTTCGGGGATGGAGTTATTTTTAAGGGGGGAAGACTGTAATACCCAGGATATTCAAGGACCCTGTTGACCAAGATAGACCGTAGGGAGGAATGGGTAAGGGACCAGGCTTGCAACATGAGTCTTATAGGATTTGTTTACTCGACCTAGTAGACGCTACTCGGCCGAGTATTGCCTATACTCGACCAAGTAGAGCCTACTCGGCCGAGTACTCTAGTACTCGACCGAGTATGGCTGCTGTCAACATGTTAATATAAAACACAAGTTCGCGATATTCATTTCATTTTCCCCATTTCTCGACAGTTTCTCTTTCTCTAACCCTAGCCTGCTACTCTCTCCTATCACCCCTATCCCTATACACTCTCATATAGTTAGCCTACACCTCCATCATGGGAAAGACGGGATTCACTTAGGAAGGTTGCGTGCGTGGTTGTCGTCTACGTCGCCGTCAATGTGTGTTATTAGGTAAGTCTCTGCCTTGTGTCTTCTTTGATAGATTCGAGGATAGCTGTATAATGGGGGATGGTTATCGTTGTAGGATGCATATTGGAGTCTTGCTTGGCTGTGTATGGATGTCTTTCACGTTTTGCGATGAGGTAGGGTTTCCCTACTCAGTTCTGTTTAATTAATTTGAGATATTGTGATTGTACTGTGTATAAATGTTGTTATCTGCTGATCATCGGAAGATGGGTGTTGTGGTGACGGTGTTGGTGTAGTTGTGTTGTGACGGTTGTGGTGTTGTGACAGCTATGATGCTGTGTGTGATTGTGGTGGAGTCACTTGCGGGAGTGGCTTCACACCCTAGTTCGCCCTCCGTGGAACCCGTCACGGGAAGGGATGTGCACATTAAGTGACATGGATTGTTAGTCGCTCATTGAGGAGCTGGACTTGGTGGGGATGGGCTGCGGTCACCCACTGGCGGCGAGGATTATCTGTTGCGATGGGTAATCTGGCAGGGCTACACACCTTGGTGTGTAGTCGGTTACTGTGTGAGATCGGGAGACCGGGTGGTGGTTGATCAGCTTGTTATTTTATCGTACTAGTCTTATCTTAATTGCTCAGTAATTGACCTTGTGTTATGTTTTCAAAACTATGGTGATCCATTCGGGGATGGTGAGAAGTTGGCTTAGCAGGTGCAGTTTGTTGTTGCTGTTGGGCATTGAGGGAATCGAGTCACCACGCTACCGGCATAGATGTCAGACGCATGAGTTCTTTAGCACTCATCGTTATCTTCTGTATTCAGTTTTGTACCGTGGTTGTAAAGTGTTAAAGTTATTAACTATAAATGTTCTTCCATTGTCTAATTTGATCTACTCCCTCGGGAAACCGAGATGGTAACACCTTCATATACTGGAATGGTCCTTGTTAAGGCATCCTGGTGTACGGGGGTGTTACACTTTGCTTCATGAAACTAAACATAATGAACCTCCTAGATAGAGCATCAGCTACCACATTGTCCTTCCCTTCAATATACTTGCTTGAAAATTTAAAGGATTGTATAAACTCTACCCACTTGGCGTGCCTATGATTGAGCTTGTGTTCACCATTTATGTATTTGAGAGCCTCATGGTCCGAATGGAGGACAAAGGGCCGTGGCTTCAAGTAGTGACTCCAATGGGTTAGGGCTCGAACACTGGCATAGAATTCCTTGTCATATGTTGAATAATTGAGCTTGGCACCACTCAACTTCTCACTAAAGTAGGCAATTGGCTTGTGTTCTTGCAAGAGGATGACTCCTATCCCAATTCCACTAGCATCGCACTCAACTTCAAATAGCTTATTAAAATTGGGTAAGGAAAGAATAGGCGACTCACAAAGTAACCGTTTGATGGTGTTGAAGGACTCCTCGGCTTTCTCCCCCCATTTGAACTCACCCTTCTTCATACATTCGGTTATGGGACCCATGACGGTGCTAAAATATTTGATGAACCTCCTATAAAAAGAGGCTAAGCCGTGGAAACTTCTCACATCCCTGATGGTTTTTGGTGTTGGCCACGTCTTGATTGCCTTAACTTTCTCTTGATCAACAAGAATGCCTTGGTTGGAGATGATGAAACCCAAGAATTGAACTTCACCTTGCAAAAATGAACACTTCTCGAGTTTACCATACAACTTGTGCTCTCTAAGGGATTCGAACAGTGCTTGCAAATGTTTGAAATGCTCCTCCTTGGAAGGACTATAGACCAAGATATCATCAAAATAAACAACCACAAATCGACCCAAATAAGGCCTAAGTACCTTGGTCATGAGCCTCATGAACGTACTAGGTTCATTAGAGAGACCAAATGGCATCACAAGCCATTCATATAACCCATACTTAGTCTTGAAAGCCGTTTTCCACTCATCTCCTTCCTTGATCCTCACTTAATGGTATCCTTGCCTCAAATCTATTTTTGAGAACACTTGAGCTTCACTAAGTTCATCTAGAATGTCGTCAAGTATAGGGATAGGAAACCTATACTTAATGGTGATGTTGTTAATGGCTCTACTATCGGTACATATTCTCCAAGACCTATCTTTCTTTGGCACAAGCAAGGCCGGAACGGCACAAGGACTAAGGCTCTCCCTCACAAAACCCTTACTCATGAGTTCCCCAATTTTTTGTTGTAACTCTTGAGAAGCTTTTGGATCACTCCGATATGCAGCCTTGTTGGGGAGTGTAGCACCCGGAATGAAATCAATTTGATGTTCAATTCCCCTAAGGGGAGGCAAGCCACTTGGGTGCTCACTAGGAAACACATCTTCATAGTCATTTAAGAGCTCTCGGATTTCTAAAGGGAGGGTCATCTCATTTTCCCCAAGCATGTCCTTGGCCACTAGGACATAGATATCATCTTCCCTTTCAACTCTTGTGACATCTCGGCCTCATTGTCTAACAAAACCTCTCTTGTCAGTTCAACCATGGATGGTGGAGTATTTGGTTTGATCGGTGGGGGTAGTGGTGAAAGGATAATCTTTCTTGGACCGAATTTGAAAGTATATGTGTTATTCCTCCCATGATGTACTGAATCCCTATCAAACTCCCAAGGCCTACCAAGTAAAAGATGACAAGCATCCATGGGTAGAACATCACAAAGGGCCTCGTCTACATAGTTTTTACCAATGGAAAAGGACACCAAGCATTGCTTATCAACCCTCACCTCAGCCCCTTTGTTGAGCCATCTCAATTTATAAGGACATGGGTGGTCTTGTGTGGGTAAAGAAAGCTTTTCGACAAGGGTACTAGATGCTACATTGGTACAACTCCCCCCATCAATGATTAGATTACAAACCTTTCCCTTTATGGTACATCTAGACCGAAATATTTGTTGCCTTTGATCCATCTCTAAGGGTTGGGGTTGTGTATGCATTAATCTCCATGTTACTAAGTTAAGACCCACATTCGGATTTAAACTATCATGAAGGCTTGGACTTTGTACCTTTAAGTTTTTGTCGAGGACCCTTGAATCCGAGTATGGACCTTATGTTCCATGAGCTTCCTCTCTTCCCATCCGGTTACGGCTCCTTTCCCTATCACGGTGTGGTCTTCCTTTCTTTGATGATGTTAGAATGAAAACATTTAGGGCATTCAACACATGGTTACATTTCTCGGAGAGTCGTGTTACTTGAGTTTCAATTTCAAGTAGTCTTTCTTCACTCATGGTTATTTTTGTATTTTTGGATGTGGTTAAAGTTTATATTGAACTCACAAGAAGGTTTCTTCCCAAGACTAACACTACAATGGAATTGTGTTAAACCTTTGCTCTGATAACTAATTTGAAGTAAAACGCTCAAGATTCGGGTTTTGATTAAATATGACTCGAATTGGACAGTGTTTCAGACTGTATAAGTATAATAAAAATGACTAAAAATTGGACAGAAACTTTGAGACTCGATTTTGAACACTCTGATGGGCTGTTCGAAATCACGAATTAACACGAGGGATGAGGATTGCAAGAATGATTAGAATTGAGTGACTTGGGATATGACTTAATCTAAGCACTAAGCCACTAGATTAAGCCTAAGAGGGATCCAGGCACTAAGCAATGGAGTCACTCAACTCTAAGCACTAAGCAATAGAGGGTCTTCTTGCACTAAGCAAAGAATGTTTGGGAAAAACAAAGTTTTCACTCTTAAGTTTTAATTCATCAAATCTGAAATTTTCCATGTCCAACCTTGGCTTTTATACTACAAGCCATACAATCTTGACCCTTGATTACAAATTAAGATCAAAGGCTCACATAAGAGCTAAAAAGACAACAAGAAAAACGGTCCTCTAGACCATACATGACTTACACAACTCTACACAAGACAATGAAATAAAGCATAAAGATACAACCTCCCTTCGGCATGTTCTATTGACTTATTTATGATCACAATGGACCTTTTAAAAACTCACAAAATTGGCACATGCTCTTGGTAGCCTTCCAAAGGTGTTTTAGAACTTGCTTGTTCAAAAGAGGAAAGGTTGAAAGCGACCCCTTGATAAGTCTCTTAAACCGTGTAGATGTCCCCATCACTCAGTTTTATCTCCTTTGTTCCACAAGGTTTAATTCCTTTTAATACAAAATATGTTATGCAAGAATCCTCCAACTCTTTATATGAGGATCCTAGGCCAAAAGTTACAGATTTTCTTAGACGGGTTTGGTTTTGGACCTCAAATTGCGTGATGGTCCAAAACCGGGCTTAATGGGACTAGGTGTGCCTTGTTTTGCTTCACTAAAGCTATTAGTATTTCATGTTAAATCCATAATCGTGCTATGATAAGACCTATCCTTAAGAAAACCCCTTATGAATTTCTAAGAGGTCGCAAACCTAACATCTCCAATCTTCGTTGTTTTGGGAGTAAGTGTTTTGTTCATAATAATGGTAAAAATAGGCTAAGTAAATTCGACCCTAGGAGTGATGATATAACAACACGTCCCACCACGGTCGTAACACAACCCAATAAGATGGGATACGTACCTTTGGGCCAGTTACTTGTCCTCACTTAAGCTCAAAAGCACAAGGCCTTGTTACTAAGTGGTGGGTTGGAATCCCTTATAAACATATTGAAGGAAATGTAGATTCATATACATATTTAACATACTCATATATGTCTAAAATTTGTCATAAAATTAAAACGGATTTTATGCATGCAAACATCAATATAAATAGAGGAGAAATCATGTCCTTACATTGTAGATTTCGGCTATTAGGGCACAAGAGAGATCACCTTTCTCTTCTTGTTCTTGAGCTTATCCTTATGGAAGAACAAAGATCTAAGTATAAGATCTCTCCCTATGTATTATACCCAAGGCTTCTCTTAATTTGATTAATATTATAAGTACTAGTATAATATTAATCTTAGTAGAAAATTGAACCAAAAATTATAAAACACTTATATTATTTCGGTTTTATGGGAGGAAGAAGAAGAGAGAATTTTGTCTCTCTAAAACTCTAAAATTTTTTTGATTAAGGAATGAATGAATTATCACACTAAAACAAGGTAGTGTATATTAGAAAAATAAGACAAAAACTTTGCCTTTTTCTCTATGGGAAAACCGGTGGGTGGGGTGCTTTTAGGGGAGCCAATGCATGCCTATTTTGGTCTTCACAAGGAGAATAGGTTTGCATGGCTACCTAGCTTTATCATCATTATGTTTTCTATACAAAATATAAACACAATATTTTAGCTAGTGCACCTCCAATATTTCGGCACTTATTGATAATATGGTGTCCATATTATTTTCGTCAATTATCTATATGTTACATGTCACATGTCACATATATTTGTTTATGTATTTTTATCATATTAAAAATCAACGTATTAATAAAAATACGTCATATACAAAATCGACTTAGTAATTTCATAATTACTTGTGCCAAAATATTTTTCCATTTATAAATCACAACAGATTGTATTTATATCAATTCATTCGAATTTAATTGTTACATTAAACAATTTATTTCATCCGAGTAACTATACAATTTAATTACTCAGACCGTATCTCATTTAATCACATTTCAATTTGATACGTAAATTTTACTTCAAAATCGTCCGTCAATTTTCAAGTAATTTAATTAACTCGTAACGTTATACGATTAATTAAATAATCAATTAAGAGTATTGCCCTTTAGGTATGACCTAGGGGTCAACTGATCACCACCGTCACACGACAATAATGTCAAACTCTAGTCACCAATCATTACCGATATATGTTGACCATTGACAAGAAAAATATTACTTCCCAATTGTATTCTTAAAATGAGATTTAATAATGATATTTAAATCACGTGATCGCACTATTGTTGAGGACACATTTCCCAACAATCTCCCACTTGTCCTCGACAAGTGTGCGTCACCAATTCTCTTGTCCTATTACTATCTCCCACTCAATGCAAGGTGTCTTTTACGTCGTACTTGCAAGTGATCATATCGAGAGTGGTTTCCTCAATCTGAGAATAACCGATTGACCGGATTTATCCACACCGGATACCCTCCGAGCGTGGCCACGCATTTCCGATTCATTGCTCCTTGAGTGGCCCCGAGATATTGATATAACCCGACAAGGGGTGGACAATTCCTATCGCACTCATTCCCTTCGACTAGCCACACCATCATAACCCAAAATATGCCCATTTGACCCCATTTACGAAGGTCGTAGTAACACAAATCAAAGTTAATCTGAAATCGTGCCATCTTAGGTGAATAGTCTTTAGTCAAAAGAATCGACTCATTAGAATACTATAGTAGCTCTCGCCACGACCAGGCTATATAAATTTGCCAGAACTCTATAAGCGGTCATAAGGCCCGACAAAATGTTCCTAACAGTCTGCCTATGTGATCGACTAGTCATCTCACATGACTGTATGGCACTTGAACTTGCCATCAATCGCCTCACACTCTAGTCACTTCGAGACGTCACCTCATATAAGTAACTATGGGCAAAACAATGTTAATCCATGTTCACTTTAACGGGGTTCAATTGTCTCTACAACCCGTTTGGATGTAACAAAGTATAAATTAAAGATAAAAGACAAATGTGATTATGAACATGAACAAAAACAACACTTTTATTTCATTTCAAAATCTAACAAAAATTTGGTACACGTTTAAGTCCCATGGACGTAACATGTCCATCATGCTTAGCCTGCGATAAAGGCTTGGTGAGTGGATCGGCTATGTTGTCATCCGTCCCAACCTTACAAATCGCAATTTCCTTTCTTTCAATGAAATCTCGAATTACATGATACTTTCTAAGTACATGTCTAGATCTATTACTAGACTTCGGCTCCTTAGCTTGGAAGATCGTCCCACTATTATCACAATAGAGAGTGATGGGATCATCGGCGGTAGGTACTACTTTTAGACCTTCCGTGAATTGTTTGATCCACATAGCTTCCTTGGCGACCTCGATGCTTTATGTACTCACCTCCGTTGTTGAATCCATGATTCTGACTTCCTTGAAGCTTCTCCAGCTTACGGCACCACCATTGAGCATGAAAACAAAACCAGCTTGTGATTTCATGTCATCCCTATCCGTTTGAAAACTTGAGTCCGTGTATCCCGTAACACGCAACTCATTGTCTCCTCCAAACACGAGGATAGAATCCTTAGTTCTTCTCAAGTACTTAAGGATGTTCTTGACAAAGAATCCAGTGACTCTCACCTGGATTTCCTTGATATCTACTCGTCATGCTCAAGGCATACGAGACATCGAGACGTGTGCATATCATGGCATACATGATTGATCCAACAATGGAAGCGTAAGGGATCAACTTCATGCGTTCAACATCATGGGGTTCGGAGGGACATTGAGTCTGGCTCAATATTGTTCCGGTTACCATTGGTACCAAACCCCTTTTGGATTTGTCCATGCTGAATCGTCGAAGAATCTTATCAACATAAGACTCTTGACTTAGTGCCAATATCCTCTTGGGTCTATCTCTATAGATCCGGATACCTAATATGCGTTGTGCCTCTCCTAAATCCTTCATTTGGAAGTGGTTACCTAACCACTTCTTAACAAAAGACAACATTGGAATATCGTTTCCAATGAGTAGTATGTCATCGACATACAGGATTAGGAACACAACATTGCTCCCACTGAATTTCATGTATAAACATGGTTCCTCAACATTTCGAGTGAAACCATTTTCTTTTATAACATGATTGAATCGATGATTCCAACTTCTAGATGCTTGCTTAAGACCATAAATGGATCTCTTAAGCTTGCACACTTTGTTAGGATTTTTAGAATCAACAAAACCTTCGGGTTGTATCATGTACACCTCCTCTTCTAAATGCCCATTTAGAAAAGCGGTTTTGACATCCATTTGCCATATTTCATAATCATGAAATGCGGCGATCGCTAACAAAATCCGTATGGATCTTAGCATGGCTACGGGGCGAAGGTCTCATCATAATGGAGACCTTGGACTTGGGTAAATCCTTTTGCCACTAGCCTAGCTTTGTAGACATCGTCATGTCCTTCTATGCCATTTTTGACCTTGAATATCCATTTGCATTGGAGGGGTCTTGCCCCTTTAGGCAAATCTACCAAGTCCTAAACTTGGTTTTCAAGCATAGAATCCATTTCGGACTTCATGGCTTCAAGCCATAAGGTGGAATTAGGACTAGAGATTGCGGCCTTGTAGGTGGCGGGCTCGTCACTTTCCATAAGTAACACATCGAGTGTTCCATCTTCTTCGATAAGTCCCACATATCGATCGGGATGGCGAATTACTCGGCCCGTCCTTCTTAGTGGAGGAGGTATAACCACGTTAGACGACGAAGGAACATCTTCTTGCGTCTCTATTTCGGTTTGTGGCTCTTGAACTTCATCAAGTTCAAAATTTCTCCCACTCTGTCTTTTAGAAATAAATTCTCTTTCTAAGAAGACAGCCTCGCAAGACACAAACACTTTATGATCTTGAGGTTTGTAGAAGTAATACCCTCGAGAGGTCGAGGGATAACCTACAAAGATGCATTTTTCGGATCTTGGGGCTAGCTTGTTGTCGTTCTTAGTTTTGACGTAAGCATCACATCCCCAAATCTTCATATAGGATATATTTGGGATCTTACCCGTCCACATCTCACATGGAGTCTTTTCGGTGGACTTTGTGGGACTATTATTCAAAGATCGAATTGCGGTTTGTATCGCAAATCCCCAAAACGAGTTTGGTAACTCGGTTTGACTCATCATGGATCGAACCATATCTAGTAAGGTTCGATTTCTCCTTTCGGCAACACCATTAAGTTGTGGTGTTCCGGGCGGAGAAAGTTGTGATATAATGCCACAACCTTTCAAGTGTGAATCAAATTCAAGACTAAGGTATTCACCACCACGATCGGATCGAAGTGCCTTAATCCTTTTGTTCAATTGGTTCTCTACTTCGTTTTGAAATTCCTTGAATTTCTCAAACGCTTCACTCTTATGTCTCATTAAATAGACATGCCCATGTCTACTTAAGTCATCGGTGAAGGTTATAAAGTAGTCATAATTACCACGAGCGGTGATACTCATTGGTCCACATACATCGGTGTGTATGAGTCCCAATAGCTCACTAGCTCGTGTCCCTTTACCACTAAAAGGATTACGAGTCATTTTGCCAAGTAGGCAATATTCGCATGTACCAAATGATTGATAATCAAATGGTGTAATCACATTAGTAGAAATTAATCTTTTGATGCGATTCTCGTTTATGTGACCTAATCGACAATGCCAAATGAACGCTTCACTTGGGTCACTTGTTTTGAGTTTCTTTGATTGAATGTTATAAATATCATTTGTCGGATTTGAGGTCTCTAAAATGTATATGCCATTGATGGAAGTAGCTTGGCCAATAACCAAATCATTCCTAGAAATAGAGCAACGATTGTTCTTAATGACAAAACAAAAACCGTCCATGTCTAGCATAGCGATTGAAATAATGTTTTTAGAGAGTGTAGGAACATAAAAACAATTATGCAAATACAACTCAAATCCGTTTGGCAAGGCTAGAACATAAGTTCCTTTGGATTCGGCCGCTACCCGAGCTCCATTTCCAAGTCGAAGATCCACATCTCCCTTGCTAAGCTTCTCCACATCTCTTAAAACCTGTAAATGATTACAAAGGTGAGAACCACAACCGGTATCAAGTACCCATGTCGTAGTGGAAGTATAATTTATATCAATAACATAAATTTCTTTAGGAATTGTACCTTTTGGAGTAATGAGTCCTTCCCTTATATTTCGCAAATACATAGGGCAATTCCTAAGCCAATGTCCCATGCCATAGCAATAATGGCACTCATCATTAACTTGCTTGAAGTTTTTGACTTTCTTTGCTTTCTTCTTGAACCTCTTGCCCTTTGAAGCAAGAACTTGATTGCTAGAGCTCCCACTAGCTTTGGCATCTTTATCTTCCAGAGACAAAGATCCTAAAGATTGCATGAGGTAGTCTTCCTGAGACGGACTCACACGAGGTCTAGTAGTAGTGGGTGGTTTAGAAGAGGTGATGAAATTAAGGTTTCCATCCGAACCTATCCCGAAATGAAGTTCTCTAGTTGTATCGAAATTGTTGTTGGAGCAAATGTCATCAAGAACATTGTGATAAGAATCAATAGTGATAGGTGCGGTAGCATTTGTTGGATTCATTGTAAAGAACTACAAATATGGAGGAAAAGGAAATATTAACATTTGTCTTTTTAAATCATACTTGTAAATTTAACAAGATATGAACATTTATATAGTGACCTCTACCCAACTATAATAAATGATTCCAAGACCCAAATTCATATCGACTTAGGCACGGTAGGGCCGATTCATCCTTTATCAATATAACTCGGTGGATTAACGTTTAATCGATTCTACTCTTAGAACTCTTGGTCGATAATATTACATTAACATATATCTTTAGCCCAAAACACATTCGACAAGGGCACGGTAGGGCCGATACATCCCTTATCAAAAACTTTTGTTGAGGTCAATCCAAATTTCGAATAAATGTGTCCATGATCCAAATCCATATCAACTTGGGCACGGTAGGGCCGATACATCCCTTATCAACATGAATTCGGTGGATTAACATTCATCACCCACTTCCCCTACGTAACAAGGTTTGTACCCCGGTAGGGCCGAGTGCACTCCCTCGCGAAATAGGTTTTCATGGTTTCTACTATTTGGTAAGGCTATATCTCAATTAATTGTTTTAGCGAGAGGTCATGTCAATTTATTATCTATCACGTTTTAAGTGAACTAAAGTGGTGAACTACGATAATTCTAATTGACACGGTCGATGAACTCGATAAAATGACGATGCATGTTTAGTTATGGCGATTTAGCAATGCATGTAACATAAAATAAAATGCAAGCATAAAAGAATAAATAAATCCTAGTATGGCCTTTCCTAAAATAGAAAAACTCTTTAACTATTACAAATTCGGAAACCAACTCCATTGGTCCCTTGAACTTCGGTTGTGGCACGCATCTCGAGGTAACACCGTCTTTATGTATCGCCATTCTTGAAGAAATCCGTCTTTAGGAACTCCGGAATGAATAAAATTACATAATAAATTACATAAATCCTATTATACATTTGTAACTAAAATAAAATAAATCTATTAAAATTACAAAACGGTGATACGAGATCACAATAAAAATTACAACCGAATCGATATTCCCATTCATTTCTGGGAAATACCAATTAAAATCTAAGGCCATACTAAGTAAAATTACATAATTCAAAATTACATAAATTAAAATTATGACAATCATAAAGAAAAATGCAGCATTATAATATGTATGAACATGCTCAATTTTTATGCTAAATCGCCTTTTAATTAGCCAATATCATATATTACTCGGTTTTTACGGATTTGCGTGATTTCAACATTTTATAATCACAAAAATACATAAACTCATATTTATGCATAAGTTAATTACCCTAACCTCTTAGGACTCAAAATATAGTCTTCACTAATAATTTGACCATAATTAACTTTTATTTACAAAATTGTTCATAAATGGGCCAAAAATACAAAATTAAGCTATTAACTTCAAATAAATCAAAAATTCCAAATAAATTCAAAATTTGAAATTTAAATTCATGAACATTCTGGAAAAATTCCATGACACTCATAATGTTCAAAATCTTAGGTTAAAAATTTCGAAAATTTTCCGGAAAAACAATGTTGCGGTTTATCGATATTTAATAAAATAATCATAAAAACATGGAAAAATTATTTTCACTAACTTTTCAATTTTAGATCTGAAAAAGTGACTAAAATGCAACATTAGACGTTTTTCGTAAGTCATAGAATATATTTTATTAATTTTCACTAATAATGTCACTATTTATGTCATTTTTTTTCAAAAATTCATAAATCATGCTAAAAGACGTCTTTATAGCCAATTATTTTACACACATCTTGTAAAATTGCATGTGACAACATATAAATTTTCTATGACCAGATTCGAAATTTAACTCATATTAACCTATTTTTCTCTTAAATCCATATTTAATAATGAAAAATTCATTTTTCGAGCATAACAAATGCAAAAATTATGAAATATTACAGGTTATCTCAAAATAATATATGTGATAACATATCCAAAGATCAACTTAAAATTCAAAGTATAGCTAATTTTCGACCAAAAATGACATTTTTACTCATAAAATCACATTTAAATGCCATTATTGTAAATTATGAACAATAAAAATCCGAAAAATTAACCAAAAATCCTAAAACACTTTAGGACTAGAAATATTAACATGCATGTAATTATTTCGTGATATATCATAATAACACAAATTTTACAAGTTTTATTTTGTTATTCATATAACTCGGAAAAACTTTTAACCAATTTGCATGCAGACAACCGTGGCTCATGATACCGATTGAAGGAAATGTAGATTCATATACATATTTAACATACTCATATATGTCTAAAATTTGTCATAAAATTAAAACGGATTTTATGCATGCAAACATCAATATAAATAGAGGAGAAATCATGTCCTTACATTGTAGATTTCGGCTATTAGGGCACAAGAGAGATCACCTTTCTCTTCTTGTTCTTGAGCTTATCCTTATGGAAGAACAAAGATCTAAGTATAAGATCTCTCCCTATGTATTATACCCAAGGCTTCTCTTAATTTGATTAATATTATAAGTACTAGTATAATATTAATCTTAGTAGAAAATTGAACCAAAAATTATAAAACACTTATATTATTTCGGTTTTATGGGAGGAAGAAGAAGAGAGAATTTTGTCTCTCTAAAACTCTAAAATTTTTTTTGATTAAGGAATGAATGAATTATCACACTAAAACAAGGTAGTGTATATTAGAAAAATAAGACAAAAACTTTGCCTTTTTCTCTATGGGAAAACCGGTGGGTGGGGTGCTTTTAGGGGAGCCAATGCATGCCTATTTTGGTCTTCACAAGGAGAATAGGTTTGCATGGCTACCTAGCTTTATCATCATTATGTTTTCTATACAAAATATAAACACAATATTTTAGCTAGTGCACCTCCAATATTTCGGCACTTATTGATAATATGGTGTCCATATTATTTTCGTCAATTATCTATATGTTACATGTCACATGTCACATATATTTGTTTATGTATTTTTATCATATTAAAAATCAACGTATTAATAAAAATACGTCATATACAAAATCGACTTAGTAATTTCATAATTACTTGTGCCAAAATATTTTTCCATTTATAAATCACAACAGATTGTATTTATATCAATTCATTCGAATTTAATTGTTACATTAAACAATTTATTTCATCCGAGTAACTATACAATTTAATTACTCAGACCGTATCTCATTTAATCACATTTCAATTTGATACGTAAATTTTACTTCCAAAATCGTCCGTCAATTTTCAAGTAATTTAATTAACTCGTAACGTTATACGATTAATTAAATAATCAATTAAGAGTATTGCCCTTTAGGTATGACCTAGGGGTCAACGATCACCACCACACACAACAACAAGAATGTCAAACTCTAGTCAGCCAATCATTACCGATATATGTTGACCAGTTGACAGTAACAATATTACTTCCCAATTGTATTCTTAAAATGAGATTTAATAATGATATTTAAATCACGTGATCGCACTATTGTTGAGGACACATTTCCCAACACATATCACAACCTCTTCAATTCCCCGATGTGGGATAACCTTACTCTCAATAACCGGGGTGTTACAATCTCCCCCACTTAAAGAACACAACGTCCTCGTTGTGCCTCCAACTTGACCGCAGCCAAGCCCAGAATCCTCCCCCGCTAGGTGTGTGACCCAGGTACTCCCGACCACGGGCTCACCACACGGTCAAAAGGTCGCTCTGATACCATTTATGACAACCCGACCCACCACGGTTGTAACACAACCCAATAAGATGGGATACGTACCTTTGGGCCAGTTACTTGTCCTCACTTAAGCCCAAAAGCACAAGGCCTTGTTACTAAGTGGTGGGTTGGAATCCCTTATAAACATATCACAACCTCTTCAATTCCCCGATGTGGGATAACCTTACTCTCAATAATCAAAAGGTGTTACAGATGAGGCGATTTTCATAGGATATTCGGATCATAGCAAGGCTTACAAAGTGTTCAATAAAAGAACACTTTGTATTGAAGAAAGTATTCACGTTATTTTTGATGAAGATAACATGTTTGATAAGCCCTTACAGGACGAGGAAGAAGACTTGGACGAACCTGACTTTCGTCTTTCAAGAGATGATCCCCCAGAATTGGAAACGGAGGATAATATGATTGAAGGAATAAATGATGAACTTGATCATTCTTCTAAAGAACAAAAGAAGAAAACTAAAGTTATAGTTGATGACACTATAACATTGTCTCAAGATAAGGATTCCTAATCTAATGTTATAGGTGATGTTACTATAACATTGAACCCAAATCAAGGTAATGAGTCCGAAGTTATATCCGACTCTACTACAACACCAGGATTGGATTCAGGAGGAACTTCCTCAAATTCTGAGCAAAATGAAGTTGGGTCAAGTTCAAATAATGATAAAGAGCCAAGTACTTCAACTAAATGGAAATACAAGAGTTCACATCCAATGGATAATATTCTTGGTAATATTAAGTAGGGAGTTCAAACGAGACGATCCTTGAACAACTTCTGCTCGTTCTATTCATTTCTATCTACAATCGAATCAACAAATATCAAGGAAGCTCTTGCAGAATCTGATTGGATTATGCAAGAAGAGGTTCAACAACTCGAACGGAACAAAGTTTGGCACTTAGTTCCTAGACCCAAGTACTGATCTGTAATTGGAACCAGATGGGTGTTCAGAAATAAACTGGATGATGCTGGGGTCATTGTTCAAAATAAGGCAAGATTGGTGGTACAAGGTTATAATCAACAAGAAGGTATAGATTATGATGAGACCTTTGCACCTGTTGCTCGTCTTGAAGCTATTAGACTCCTGATAGCTTTTCCAACTCATAAAGGAATGAAGTTTTATCAAATGGATGTCAAGATAGTGTTTCTAAATGGGTATCTACAAGAAGAAGTCTTCGTAGAACAACCCCCTGGATTTAAGGATAGCAAATTTGAAGACCATGTCTTTAAATTAGACAAAGCCCTGTATGGATTGAAGCAAGCACCAAGGGCTTGGTATGACAGATTATCAAAATTTCTACTTGACAGTGCATTTAATAGAGGATCTGTTGATAAAACCCTATTCCTAAAATCCGAGGGTACTGACCTTTTGGTTGTTCAAATCTACGTTGATGATGTTATCTTTGGATCGACCAACCGTAGCTTGTGAAAATATTTTTCGGTGTTGATGACTTCCGAATTCGAAATGAGTATGATGGGAGAATTGAAATTCTTCTTAGGTCTGCAAATTCAACAATATGAGGAGGGCATTAAAATTCATCAACAAAAATATATTAAGGAATTTATTCGAAAGTTCGGAATGGAAAATTCCCATGCTATGCCTAGTCCAATGGTCGCAGACAAGAAATTAACCTTAGATGAAGATGGTAAGTCTGTCGATGAAACTACTTAACGAGGAATGATTGGGTCATTACTATATTTAACTGCAAGTAGACCAGATATTATGTTCAGCATATGCGTTTGTGCGAGATATCAATCATCTCCCAAAGAGTCGCATATGACGGCCGTAAAAAGGATTTTATGATATCTTATTGGAACGGCCAAACTATTTTTATGGTATCCAATGGAGTGTAATTTCGATCTGGTCGGTTATTCTGATGCTGACTATGCAGGATGTTCTTTAGACAGGAAAAGTACGTCAGGTGTTGCCACATTCATTGGACCTTGCATTATCACGTGGGGTTCAAAGAAGCAGAATTCAGTTGCCCTTTCAACATCAAAAGTCGAATATATTGCAGCAGGACTGGTATGTACTCAATTATTATGGCTTAAGCAACAATTACGTGATTATGGTGTTGACGTAGGTTGTATTACTATTTTATGTGATAATACGAGTGCTATTATTATTTCCAAAAATCCCGCGTAACACTCGCGTACCAAACACATTGAAATTAGACACCACTTTATAAGAGACCATGTTGAAAAAGGGAATATAAAACTTGAATTTTGTAGTATTGAGAAACAATGGGCGGACATTTTGACAAAATCATTAGCTAGAGAATGATTTGAGACTTTACGGTTGGAAATTGGTTTAATCAGTGGGACCTAAACTTCTATATATGTTTTATCTCTCAATGATTGATTAGTAAAGATAAGATTGTATGACTGTGTCCGTATATTGCGTTGCATGAATATTTACGTTTATGGAAATTTAATTATCGTATATATTCTATTTATACAAACTTTATCTTTTACCAAAAAATTGAGATACACCATATTTCTTTCATTTTCCAAATTTTATCAAAATCTTTCCTATAAATTTCACACAAAATCTCGTCTAAGAATTCTATTCCATATTATCTACCATATACTTACCATAATTGATCAACTACCACGTGTTTACCTAAACCTAGACTCCTACCCTATATTTACCTCTAGCCGTGTAAACATTGATCACACAACCCACTTGCATTCACTTTTTGACTTACCAAAATATTACACAATCTTCAACCATCACCATCACCATCACCATATCCATCTTCAACCTTTCACCATGAATCCCTCATATGCAAAAACACGGTCCTCCACCCGCAACCAACACCAACGAAACCCGTGTAATCAACCACAACAACAACCATCTCATCGTCCTAATTCCTCCACTTTTACCTCACCAAACCCACAACAATCACCTCCCCTGTTTCGCGGTCGGGATGATGCGGTTTTCGAAGGTAAAAGGCGTCAGCTTCTCAAGGGTAAGAATAAGGTTATAGTAGATGAAGTTGAGGAGGCTAGTGAACCCGAAATCATATTTAGGAATGGGATTTCAAGAACTCTATTTCGGGAAGCTTCGAAAAGCACGACAAAAGCTGGGTTGAACCGAGTTCGAATGACAAAAGATGAAAGTATTCTTGTTTCTCGGGTTTTGCCATATTCAATCCATGGAGGAAGGTATTACCCTAAATCTTGGTTGACATAAATTCCTTCTCTTATGTTTTTGTCGACTTTCTTGATTTTCAAGGTTGGGGTGATGTGAGTCGGTTTTCGGGTCCTATATACCCGGTTGAGGTTGTCCAATCTTTCGCCTCGGTCAAAGTTAAGGATGGTGTGTTGTACACAACTGTTAATGGTGTAGATGTTACCGTGTTTGTTGACGATTTTCGTTCGGCTTTTTTGGTTCCTAATGATGGAATCAATATTAATCCATGTTTGGAATGGTCCAATGTGGATGATGATAAACAAGTAGTCATTAGAAGGTATTTTGATGAGGTTGGGTCAGATAATGGTAATATTATAGTCCGTCCTCTCTCGGCAAAAATCAAGTTTCTATTGAACTTTTTGTGGAATACGGTTGTGCCGAGAAGGGGTGAAAGGGATAAAGTGTCGACTTATGAATCGATCATTGTGTATTCATGGTTGGAGGTTCGAAAAAATAATTTGGCTAGTCTTGTTCTAAACCGTATTGTTCAAACGAGTCTAACTGTCACCAAGGAGAAGTTTTGTACCACTCTTGATCTTCCATATGGGATGTGTATATCGAGGTTGTTGGAGATAAAGCAAGTTGTGGGACGGGAAAGTTATGATGTTAATGCGAAGGATTGCATGTGTGATCGTGCAATCAAATTGATGGGTCACGGGTTTTATGGACCCGAATTGGTCCTTACTAAAAATGTTGAAAAGATTTCTAGTGATGTTGGTTTAGTAGCTTTGGAAGCTAAGATGGAAAGTTTTATGGGGTCCTTGATGGGAAAATTTGAGGAGCAGACTACGACATTAGCCACGGCCATGTCTCGGGTTGGGACTTCACGGTCCTCGAATGGTGGATTGGATAGTGCTTGGGTTTATGAATGGATGGACGGGGTTGATAAGAGGCTTTCGAGTATTGAGAGGGAGTTGAAGGCAATTCGTGGGGAAGTGTTTCTGTTGGAGTTTTTGTCCTCCACAATAGTGCATGATAATATTATTAAATCTCATTAATAAATATCCCATCCATATTCCTTAATGAGATTTAATAATATTATCATGCACTATTGTGGAGGACAAAAACTCCAACAATCTCCCCGCTTGTCCGAGACAAGTTGTGCGATGATTATAACACACAATTGTGGATAATCTCCTTATCCCAACAATATCATGCTTGTACTCTACAAGGTTGTGTTACCGATTCTCTTGTCCGTTTTAACAACAATCTCCCACTCAATGCAAGGTGTCTTTCAGGTCGCACTTGCACATGAACATATCCTGAGTTGTTTTCTTGATCGGGAGTGTGACTACCTGACCGGAAAAATCTCCTACGGATTACTTCCGAGCGTGGCCACGCATTTGTAGTCATAACTTCTCGAGTGGCCTTGAGATGTTTAAACCCAACGTGGGTGGACAATTCCTGTCTGCCCTATATATCCTTTTGCATAATACAGATCACCATGACCCAGTAGATGTCCTTTGGCCTCCTTTCACGGCACGACCTAGGACAAAAACCAAAGTCACTAGGAAACTGCACTTGCTCTGATACCACTTGAAAGATCATAGATCCTAATTAGACTCTCTAATTAAAATCAAATTATCTCATAATTTGTGTTTATGTGATCTATGTAACATGCATGAAATATAAAAGCATATTAATATAAAAGATGAGGAAAATAATATTCCTTACATTGAAAAATGGTAGTAATTCGGCACAACCAAGATCACCATCTTGGTTGTTCTTGAGCTTTTTATCAATGACAAGATCCTCCATAAACCAAGCTTCTAAAGAGAAAGCCCCTCTCAAAAGCACCTAAGAACTTACCCAACAACCTTACTAATATTAACTAGATATTAGTAAGATTACCCTTGATAATATGTAAATATTACTAACAATCTTAGTAACAATTTTTGTTTACTAACAACTTAGTAAAAATGTTTATATTAATTTTAGAGAGAAAAGACCAACAACTTCATTCACATGCAAAATACACAAAAAAGAAGTAGTGTGTAAAATGAGCAATTGTTGGTCTATATGGAGGAGGAAAACCGGTGGGAGTAGGTGGAGTGAGGGAGTGTATTTGTTTTATTTTTTTGTCCAATCTTATATCACATGCAAATGATCATAAGATGACTTATGGAACAAAAACAAGCAAAGTAAAATGATTATGTTTATAATCATCCACTACACTCCATTTACACGGTCAAATGTCCCATTTACGGGTCCATTTTGGTTCTTATATTTGTCGCACAAATACGTGTAAATTTTACTTTAAACATCGATTTATATTTAAATACCTCCCGATTAATATCGTCTAAAACACTCCGTAAATATACGTGAACGGCTACACATATATTTTACGTACCAATACTAATCACATTAGTCAATTAGTACTAATTTAACAATTAACTACTTAATCATTAACTCCCGTCTCAAATAATTTATTACTTAATTATCGCATAATTAAATAATAATTTCCATGCCTCGAGTTCACAACTCAATATCTCTAAATTAATTAATCAACTAACTCTTAGTCAATTTATCAAAGGACTAATTAAACTGTATCTGATACAATTAATTAGCTCTCGTGTTGGGGTTCGTTCCTTTAGGTGTGACAGAAAGGGATTAGCTGAACACCGCCGTCTCACGATAGTAACGTCAAACCCTAGTTGGCCAACCGTTACCGATATACGTTGATCAGCTGACTAGTAATGTCAATGAATATCCCATGCATATTCCTTAATGAGATTTAATAATATTATCATGCACTATTGTGGACGACAAAAACTCCAACAATCTCCCACTTGTCCGAGACAAGTTGTGCGATGATTATAACACACAATTGTGGATAATCTCCTTATCCCAACAATATCCTGCTTGTACTCTACAAGGGTGTGTTACCGATTCTCTTGTCCATTTTAACAACAATCTCCCACTCAATGCAAGGTGTCTTTCAGGTCTCACTTGCACATGAACATATCCTGAGTGGTTTTCTCGATCGGGAGTGTGACTACCTGACCGAAAAAATCTCCCACAGATTACTTCCGAGCGTGGCCACGCATTTGTAGTCATAACTCCTCAAGTGGCCTTAAGATGTTTAAACCCAACGTGGGTGGACAATTCATGTCTGCCCTATCTATCCTTTTGCACAATACAGTTCACTATGACCTAGTAGAAGTCCTTTGGCATCCTTTCACGGCACGACCTAGGACAAAAACCAAAGTCACTCGAAAACTGCACTTGCTCAGATAATAGTCTCCAGTTTAAAGAATCGACTCATAGGAATATCATAGAAGTCCCTGCCATGACCAGGTGCATGTAATAGATCTAAGGGAATCTATAAATGTCACAACCGGCAAAGTGTCCCACAGTCTGCCTATGTAAACGACTAGTCATCCTTATGACCTTATGGTGCTGAACCTACCATCAATCGTCTTACAATTTAGTCACTCCGAGACGTCACCTCATTAAGTGACTAGGGGCTAATACAATGTTCATCCTATTCACTTGAATTGGGGTTCAACATTGTCTCCACAACCAATTCGGATAAACAAGGTATTCTTGTTTTCAGTCAAACTGAATAATTGAGTTCTTAAAGAGACTCAAACAATGAATGCGATCATGACTTACGTAAATGTAATACCCCGTAATTTAATAATAATTTATGAGAATATTTTATGTAATTGGAGTAATTAATTTAAAAGGTATTAAACGGTATTTATAATAATAATTGAAATAAGACGGAATAATATAATAAAATAATGAATGAGTCGAGAATAGTTAATTGGGCCGTGTGGATGCATTGGATTGTGTGCTCGGGTAACAATAATAATAATGATAATTATAGTATTATGTGTAATTGTATAATACTAATAATACTAATACTCATAATAATAATAATAATAATAATAATAATAATAATAATAATAATAATAATAATAATAATAATAATAATAATAATAATAATAATAATAATAATAATAATAATAATAATAATAATAATAATAATAATAATAATAATAATAATAATAATAATAATAATAATAATAATAATAATAATAATAATAATAATAATAATAATAATAATAATAATAATAATAATAATAATAATAATAATAATAATAATAATAATAATAATAATAATAATAATAATAATAATAATAATAATAATAATAATAATAATAATAATAATAATAATAATAATAATAATAATAATAATAATAATAACAATAATAATAAGAGTAATTGTATAATATAAATAATATAGTAAATTACATATTTCCTAATTAAATTCTTATAGCCTTAACCTACCTATATAAATAGATGGGAACATACAACTTTAGATCTTATTCACTCATAAAATTTTATAATCTCATAATAAAGAGAGAGGGGGAGATTTAGAGGGGAGAAAATGGAGAACTCAACTTTTAAGTTATCGTCTCAAGGTAATTCTTTAAGACCGTCTCATGTATATACTTTGCTTTGCTATAACTCGTTAAATAGAAAACCGTTGACCGACCCGAGACCATGACATTGACCGTGGGACACCAGGGTGTGACCGGACCTAGGTTGACCACCATTGACCGGCGGGAAGGAGGTGTTGGAGGTTTTTTACGTGGGTTGTTTGTTGTGTTTGTACCCCGGATTTCAATCATTTAAAAACCATGTTGTGACTGTTTTGAGACCGAACCTGGGGTGGGGTTGGACGATGGTGGTGAGTCGACCATGTTGGGTGGTTATGGGTGGTAAAGGTGGCGGTTTGTCGTGGTGGCTGGAATCACGCGAAAACAGGAGAACGGTGCCTGTGTTGTTGCTGCCGGTGTGGGGTTGTTGCTGGCCTGTTGTTGATTGTTCGGGTTTCTGCTGGTGGTATGTGGCGTGTTAAGGGCGTGATGAGTGGCTCTTGGAGGTGGTTAGGGTGGCGGTATGGCTGGTTTTACGCAAAGGGTTATTGGTTGTTGTGGTATAAAACTGTGTAGTGATGACTTGACTAGACCACGATTTGGGCTAGGGTTGTGTGTTGATTTTTGTTGCGTGAGTCAGTAGCTGTTGTGGTGGTGTCATATTAAGCGGTGGTGGTGCGAGTAGGTGGTAGTATGCAGTGGTTAAAGCTTCAAAAGTAGGGGTTGTATATGTCGGGTTTTCGGTAATTTGTATAGGTTGTGGTTAATGTGGCTAGGGCGTGTATTTGGAGGATGTTTAGGACGGTTCAGGTGGTGGTTAAGGGTCGTCGGGATTGGCCGTGTTGCGGGCTTGAGAGGGCAGGCGATGATGGTGTCATTGGCGGGTGGTAGTGTCGGGAAAAGGAGGTTGATGGAAGGGTGTGGTACACGGTTTCAACCGTGTATGAAGTGTTTATGTGGGGTGGTGGTGTTTCACGTGTTGGGTTTTGGATAATAGTTATGGGTTGACTTGTTTATTTAAGACGGGTTTTTACGTAATTATTTACACGGGAAACAGTTAATTAAATTAAAATTGTAGATAAGTAATTTGCGTAATAAATTGAATAATTAATAAATAATGAATAAAAGTATAAATGAATTAATATTGGAATAATGATATTTTATTAGGTGACGGAGTTGTTGAGACGATTTAAATGGGTTTCTACGTGTTGGATTGCTTTGCTTTGTTTGGATCGTTGTATACGGAATATTTGCTGATCAGGTAGGATAATCTACTCAACTATATCTATTTTCGTGTTTAATACGTGAATGTTATTGGAAGGATGATTGGTTTATGACTGCTTATTTAATTAAGTTGATTGAGTGATTAATATTGTTCGTTGTTGGAGTTGTGCATATTTTATACGATTATATTGTGCAATGGTTTATGAGAATTGGATTGCCCCAGGCTTAGTCTCTGGTGGATAATGTGAGTGGTGATTGGACTGCCCCAAGCTTAGTCTCTGGTGGATAACGTGTATGATTAATTGGAAGGCCCCAGGCTTAGTCTTTGCTGGATAACGTGTGTGAGTATTTGGACAGCCCCAGGCTTAGTCTCTGGTGGATAACGTGTGTTATTATTTGGACTGCCCCAGGCTTAGTCTCTGGTGGATAACGTGGACAGTTGATGTCGAGATGTGACGTGTGAACAGTTGAGAATTTGACTGTTTAAAAATAATTAATCTCATTAATTTACATATTCATATATGTGAGAAATTATTTAGTCATAAAATAATTACAAATCTTATGCATGCAAACATAAATAGAAGTAAAGAAGAAATCATGTTCCTTACTATGTGATTTCGGTTTTATGGTCACCAACAAGATCTCCTTCTTGTTAGTTCTCGAGCATTCCAAATAATGGATGAACAAAGATTCAAGTATAGAATCTCTCCCAAAAGTGAATACCCAAGGAATACTCTTAAAGACTAAAATAATATGATCTAGTATTAGGATTAGTCTTACTTAAAATTTTGACACAAAATATATACTTGTTCTCTCTTGTTTTCGGTTGAGAGAGAATAGATGAGTGAGTTTTTATTTCTCTAAGATTTTCACAAAAGATAGAGAGAGAATCATTTCTTACACTAGAAATTTTTATAAAATGATGAATGAATAAAAAATGAAAAGAAAAACTCTTTTCTTTTTCCTATGGTGGCCGAAATAATTGGCCTTGGGTAGCATGCCCAATGCCTTTTATTTTTGCTCTTCTCAAAAGCTAAGTTTGCATGGCTAATAGTTAGATATAATCATTGTGTTTTCCACTTAAGATAAAAACACAATATAAATCTTACACCCCCTCCATTATTTCGGCATACTTAAAATAAAATGGGTAGTCCATTTTATTTTGTCATTTGTCAATTTTGTCACATGTAACATGTTACATGACATGTCACGATGTAATGTATTTTTAATATATTAAAAATCAACATACTCATAAAATATGTCATTTACAAAATTGATTAGTAATTCGTAATTACTTGTACCAAAACGGTTTATCAAATTAGAAATTACAACGTCTTGTATTTATAATAAATTATTCATTCAATTTCTATTTCAATTGTTTCGTAAACAATAATTTTATCCAAGTAATAAAACAATTTAATTACTTAGACCGTATCTAATATAATCGAATTACAGTAAGACACGTTAATTTTACTCACAAGATCATCCGTCAATTTTAAGCAATTTAATTAACTCGTATCGGCATACGATTAATTAAATAATCAATTAAGAGTATTTCCCTATAGGTATGACCTAAGGGGATCAACTGATCACCACCGTCGCACGACAGTAATGTCAAACTCTAGTCAGCCAATCATTACCGATATATGTGGACCATTGACTCAAAAATATTACATCCCACATGTATTCTTAAAATGAGATTTAAACATGTGATCATCATGATCGACAGTTGTGATCGCATTATTGTCGGAGGACACTTATCCCAACAATCTCCCACTTGTCCTCGACAAGTGTGCGTCACCAATTCTCTTGTCCTATTACTATCTCCCACTCAATGCAAGGTGTCTTTCAGGTCGTACTTGCAAGTGATCACATCGAGAGTGGTTTCCTCGATCTGGAGAATAACTGATTGACCGGAATTATCTACCATAGATACCTTTCGAGCGTGGCCACGCATTTCCAGTTCATTACTCCTCGAGTGGCCCTGAGATATTGTTATAACCCTGACAAGGGGGTGGACAATTCCTATCGCACTTATTCCCTTTGATTAGCCACGGCCATCATAACCCAAAATATGCCCATTTGACCCCATTTACGAAGGTCGTAGTAACACAAATCAAAGTTAATCTGAAACTGTGCCACCTTAGGCGAACAGTCTTTAGTCAAAAGAATCGATTCATTAGAATACTATAGTAACTCTCGCCATGACCAGGCTATATAAATTTGCCAGAACTCTATAAGCGGTCACTGCCCGACAAAGTGTTCCTAACAGTCTGCCTATGTGATCGACTAGTCATCTCACATGACTCTATGGCACTTGAACTTGCCATCAATCGCATCACACTCTAGTCACTTCGAGACGTCACCTCATACAAGTGACTATGGGCAAATACCATGTTAATCCGGGTTCACTTTAACGGGGTTCAATATTGTCTCTACAACCCGTTTGGATGTAGCATGGTAATAAAAGAGTTTTAAAGTAAAACTCGAACGACAAATGCGATTATCACATATGAATAGTCAATGCCTGATTATTATTCCATATTCTATAATCTAATTTGATCTTGTATGTGGTTGTTCATCTCAATTCAATTGAAATGTCAGGACTCATTATGTTAAGCCATGAGAAGGCTTTGGTTAGTAGGTTTTATCAACTTCTTGTACCTTACTCAACCTTACTACATACTCGTTTTCCTTTGTAATGTATACATTTGCATTACAAAACTTTTTGAGTACGTGTCGAGATCCAATCAAGACATAGGCCCTCTAGCCTTAGAATAGCTCCCACTGTTTTCACAGTGTGCGGGACTCATCCTTCTTGCACATCTCATGATTGCAAGTGTACTCAATTTCCGTTGTAAATATTTCTCATTGTTCTTTATTGCCTAGAACGATTCTAGAAAATCTATTTCTTAGATAACATAGCCACAATGGTATCTTAACCATCCTAATGTGTTTTGATTATGGTTTTGTCAGAAACCATGCGCAATCTCAATTGTCAATTGTCATTTGTGTAACACCCTTACACAAAATTGCTTCAAAAACACTTTGCATTACATCCTTAATGCTTCTGCAAGCACTTAAGGGTAATATTTATGGCTTACTTGGTAACTATTACTTAAATTCGATTTGAAACAATTCATCATACTCAAAGTATATGAATTATTATACATCATTTCCTATTTAATTGATTCGGCAGCGGAAGCAAATGGAATCAATCAAATATGTTCAATTCGATTGAACTAGTCATGAATCTTATCAACATAAGACTCCTCATTTGAAGCTAATATCATGTGAATTTATCTCCATAAATCCGGATATTAAAGATGTATTATAATACTCTATAAGTCTTAAATCATTCCCAATGATCAATATGTCATCCACATATAAGACTAATTAAAATTACCGTAACTCCCACTAAACTCCATGTATAAACATAACTTCTCAACCTATTGAGAAAAGTTTTTATCACATGATCAAATCATTGATTCCAACTCATTGATGTCCTACTCAAGACCCTCTCTTAAGTTTCACATTATCTTAGGATTTCAAGAATTTACAAAACTCAAGACATGTATTGAATACATTCCTTCTAATTTAAGAAGTGGGTTTTAGATTCACTTGCTATATGTATATCATCATAATGAAACACAATCCCTAAGAAGATCCAAATAGACTTAAGCATTTCAACTAGTGCAAAACTCTTTGCCACCAATCAAGCTTTGATATCTAACAATTCACCTGGAATTAATTTCGGATTTTCGTGGCTCTAAGCCTTGTATTGAGTTGTGACTTAAACACTCTCATGTAAGTCATATGTTCATTACTTTCCATAAGTAACTTGAATCAAACAATTTCTTTGTAAGTTGTAAGCTCTTTACTTTCTTAAAAGAAACATGGATTCATCATCTTCAACAAGTGATGAATTTAACCTCCTAGGTTTTGAAGAAACAACGTTTTACACAAAACGTCTCATGTAGCCAGGAAAGACCAGTTTCTTGCGACATAACATTCTTTGTGGCTCTTGAATAATTTCTCCCACTCTGTCTTCTAGAAATAAACTTGTATTTTAGAAAGACAGCTTCACGAGCCACAATCCCGTTGTACTCGTGATTATAGTAAGGAAAAATGAGCATTTTTTTCTTTTGAAAACTTACAAACATAGTACCCTACCATTTCATATCTCATATGATTCGTTTTAGATTTAGTGGAAAAATAATTTAGACAAAATAATAAAATCCCCAAAAGGATCAAGTAACTCAAAGTAACTTGATTGAAGTCCAAACCATATCGAATAGCGTTTGATTTCTTTATCCAACTACACATTATCCCATAATGCGTGCTAAGAGAGATTAATTTATGATACTATATCACATTTCCTTTGGCTTATATCAAAGTCTTCACTTTGATAATCCCATCACAACTAAATCGTGATTCTTTGAACTCTTTGAACTTCTTCAAAGATTTCTCTATTTACCTTATTAAATGAACACATTAGTGTCAACCTAAATCATTGGTAAAAGAAAATGATCAACCTATTTTTGATCAATGATTTACAACCTCGATCTCCTTTTCAACCAAAAGACACGAAACATCTTGCTTTGAATACAAGATACGCATATACCATAAGATCTAATGGTTTCAAGAGTACTCAATAACTCTTTGCGTTCATCATTCCAGAATCTAAGGTTTAATCTTGGGTTACCAATTTGAGTCTTGCATCATCTTCATGATATATCATTCTAGTTGGGTTTAGAATATAATCACCTTGATAATGGGCTAGCCATACATCAAATCATGGTGTATAGGGTCACAAAAGTGAGACCTCTTTTGTATTTTAACAAATTTATATTCTTATTTGGAGTTTATGCACTTAATAGTTACAATTAAGTACAACTCTTAACCCAAAAACTAGATTGAGTACACAATGACTCTATCTCTCAACATCATTGTTGCTAGTCGTCATATTCTAATCATCCTATGTATCAAATACAATGATGAAAACCACCACCGGTTTCTAATATTGACGAACTAGTACTAGCAAAATTTATGTCAATTAAATAAACATTTAAAGAAGAAGGTCCTATTAGATGTCCCACAACTAACTTATTGATTCTTCAATAATTTGGGGTAGTTTCCTTTCTAGCGTCCAACAATTAAGACCATGGAAACTTTATCGGTCGGGATTGATAGGTTTAGTATCGTTATTCTCAATAACTTTACTTTTAACATTTCCTTGTATCAATTCCATTCTAATTTTACTTCTTTAAAACCTTATCCTTTTCTTAACGGTTTAAGAGAATGCTCCCACTCAATTCAATGAGTCTTTGCTAAGAGAAGCAAAATTGAAATTTATGAAGACTACTCTTCAATTTATTCGTTTAGTCTTAAAACTTTCATTGAAGTGGTTGCGGTATTTTGGTCAATTTTGATTTCAAACAAATCTAGTTACCAAAATGATGTGACGTTTCAAAGTACTTAACTCAATTAAGCATATGAGAAACAATTCATTGTAAGTAGATATGTTAGTCAAGAATCAAAAACCCTTTTGATCACGAATAACGTTTATCTATACTCTTCACAAGAGATCCTTACAATGGATAATACGAGATTTTTAGAAGAAAAATTCAAATTTTGTCTTTCGTTACGATGTTTTAATGGAGATTTGAATCAAAAATCGAAATGATATCGTATATGAATTGCGGTAAAAAAATAGAACAATATCATAACGGAATAGTGGAAAACTTAACATTTATCGTTTTATTAATACTTGTAAATAACAAAAGCATTTACATAGTGACCTCTACCCAACTATGATAAATGATTCCAAGATCCAAATTCATATTAACTTGGGCACGGGGTAGCCGATGGAACCCTTATCAATATAACTCGGTGGATTAACTCTTTAATCGATTCTACTTTTAGAACTCTTGGTCGATAAAATTACTCTAATATTTATCTATAGCCCGGAACACATGCGACTACGGTCACGAATACTTCCGTTGAGGTCAATCCAAATTTCGAATAAATGTGTCCATGATCCAAATTCACAATAACTTGGGCACGGGGTAGCCGATGAAACCCTCATCAACATGAATTCGGTGGATAGACATTTATCACCCACTTCCCCTACGTAACAAGGTTTCTACCCCGGGGTGGCCGAGTGCACTCCCTCGCGAAATAGGTTTTCATGGTTTCTACTTTTTGGTAAGGCTATGTCTCAATTGTTTATTTTTAGCGAGAGGTCATTTCAATTTATTATCTATCACGTTTTAAGTGAACTAAAGTGGTGAACTACGATAATTGTAATTGACACGGTCGATAAACTGGATAAAAATGATAATGCATGTTTTAGTTATGGCGATTTAGCGATGCATGCGACATATAAATAAAATGCAAAGCATAAATTAAATCCTAGTATGGCCTTCCTAAAATAGTAAATCTAATAAACTATTACAAATTCGGAAACCAACTCCATTGGTCCCTTGAACTTCGGTTTTGGCACGCATCTCGAGGTAACACTGTCTTTAATGGATCGCCTTCTTGAGTGGCACCGTCTTCAAGGATCTCCGGAATAAATAAATTACATAACAAATTACATAATTTCCTATAATACATTTGTAATTAAAATAAAAATAAATCTATTAAATTACAAAACGGTGATACGAGATCAAAATAAATTACAACCGAATCGATATTCCCATACATTTCGGGTAATATCAATTAAAAAATAAGGCCATACTAAGTAAAATTACATAAAATAAAATTACATAAAATAAAATTATGACAATCATAAATAAAATGCAGCATTATAATATGTATGAACATGCCCAATTTTATGCTAAATCGCCTTTAAGGAGCCAATATCGTATACTAATCGGTTTTTACGGATTTGCATGATTCAACCTTTTAAAATCACAATAATTACATAGCTATTCCCATTATAAATTAATTAATAAAATGAACAAAACTATTAATTAATTACAAACCGACGATACGAGATCGTATTTAATTACAAACAAATCGCTATTCCCATTCATTTCGGGTAATAACGATTAAAATAAACTAGGCCATACTAGGTACAACAAAATAAATACTTTAAATAAATGACAATCATTCATTCAACTTAAATAAATATGCTTAAAAATGTTGTAAAATGATGCCAAAATCGCCCTATCTATCAATCGTTGGTATCCATCTCGGTTTTGTGGATTTAATCGATTTTTAACATGTAAAAATCAATAATCAACTCTTAAATCTCATTTAAGTCCAAACTAATTGTCCAAACTGTTTTGACCTCAAAAATAGTCCTCACTAATTTGATGATGAATAATTAGTTTGATTTGGTGATATTTTTCTAATTTAATCGGTAACATCATAACTTTTAAGTAATAAATCCAAAATAATTGAAAATATTACCAAACAATTGAAACCAAAATTTTGAGTATTTTGTAACACTCCCAAGAACACCAAAATGTCAGAAAAATTACCCAAAAATTCGGATAAAAATTATGAAGAAAAAGATGGATATTTATCGGTTTTTAACCACTAAAACCAATAAACATCAAAACAAGGTGAAATCACATTTTAAATTTCACTTTTAACTGTAAAATCATATTTTTAAATTGTGGGAAATAATCTGTATACTTCCCTTATTATTAAGGATTATAGCGAATTATAGAGATGATTACGAGTCATAAAATAAAATGCATAAACAAAAGTAGAGAATGAAGAAACAACCTTCGGTCCTAGCAAAATTGGCCTAAGAACAATATCGCAATGATATTCACCTATCAGTTGCACCCAAGACTATATGAGATATGCCCTTAACTTGTTGCTAGAATCGATCCTCGAATTTCAGTAAATTAATTAGGGTTTTCGGTTTTTTGTGTTGAGATGAGAGGCAAGAATTAGGTTAGAAAATTAGAGTAGAAAAAATGATCTCTCCTCACCTCTTATTGTAACCGAAAATAAGAGTGAAAGAGGGAGATATTTCTCTCTAAAATTTCGGCCCAAATACCGAAATTAGAAGAGATTATTTTCTCTTTATTTCGGTTTTTCTACCTACCCAAAATAAGGAGACTAAATCTTCTTATTTTGGTAGTATGCAAAATGTATTAAATGTACTAAATATAAATTGTCATTTATATTATGCCGCATTAACATGTCTACACACAACAGCTTGCGGTTGATTTATTAATACGGGTCAATAATAACTTATTATGACAATATCGTATAATTATCATTTGCTGATTAAATATAACCGATTACATTTAATTACGAGTTAACATATTAATTCGTCCAAGCTAACATTATATACATTAATTAAATATAACTTATTATATTCAATTTACGAATTGACAGTTAATTCGTCTCAACTAATATTATTTAATCAGCATTAAATAATCGTCTCATCAACACATTGACTAACTATTTAGTCATATAAGGCATCAATGTGATTACATTTCCATAACCACATCTCTCAAACACATCCTTTAGGTGTGACTTTTAGGGACCATTTGATCACCGCCATCTGTATGATAATAACGTCAAACTTTCTAGCAAGCCACCTGTTATTAGGTAATCGTTAATCAACTGATAAAATACGAAGTATACCCTTGTGAACTTATAAGATATTTATAAATGTTATCATACTAATTTGTGGAGGACACAAGCTCCAACAAACTCCCACTTGTCCTCACAAGTGCATGTGCGATTACCGATTCTCATATCCTAAAATTTCTCCCACTCAATGTAAAACAATTTGCAAAATCTGTATTCACAAAGGTCGTATTTTACAAGCGATCTGTATCAAGAGTGGTTTCCCCGACTAGAGAGTAACTTAACTGATAAACGAATCATCATTCGAGCATGGCCATGCATTTCAGTTACAACTCCTCGAGTGGCCCTGAGAAATAACTATACCTGATAAAGGTTGGATATTTTCCTCAACTCGAATCCTGCAAATGTAAGCACAGTATGAAATGACCCAGAAAAAATCTACTTAGCCTCCGATTCGGCAGACCGTGAAAAGAAACCAAAGTTACCCAAAAACAGCCTTAATCTCAAGAGACAGTCGATAGTCAAAAGAATCGACTCTAGGAACACAATGGATGTCCTATCCACGACCTGGCACCGAATGTTTTTAAACATTTAGGACTCCATTACGTTGTCACAAAAATTTGTCCTACGAGGTATCGTTATAATCTCGCATTTGAGATCGATCAGTCAACCGTTTGACTTATGGCTCGTTGAACCCACCATCAATCGACTGCACAATATAATAGCTAGAGTTATCAGCTCATATGGGCGAATACAGACGAAACAAAATATAATGTAATTCAGTTCACTTTGTGGCGTTCAATGTTGTCAGTACAATCCACATGAAAAACAAAATATTATATTAAAACGATGAAGTTATAAATAGTATATGAAAAAGATAATTTATCAAATCCATAATCAACTACTACAACTCAGGAACACGTTTAATTCCCAAGGAAATAACGTGCCCTTCATGCTTATCAAAATTCAACGGTTTAGTGAGAGGGTCCGCGATGTTATCATCCGAAGCTATCTTGTCAATCACTATCTCTTCTTGCTTCACGTAATCACGGATCAGGTGAGCTCTCCGATGTACATGTCTAGATTTGTTGCTAGACTTTGGCTCCTTAGCCTGGAAGATGGCACCTCTATTGTCACAATAGATGGTGATCGGGTCATTCGAACTAGGAACTATCGTAAGTCCTTGTAAGAATTGACGCATCCATATTGCTTCCTTAACTGCTTCCGAAGCGGCATAGTACTCGGATTCAGTGGTAGAATCTGCTACAACACTCTGTTTGGAACTCTTCCAGCTTGACTGCAACACCATTAAGAGTGAAGACGAACCCGGACTGAGATTTTGAATCATCTCGATCCGTTTGGAAGCTAGCATCTGCGTAACCGATTGCGCATAGCTTAGTATCGCCACCATAAGACAATACCCTATCCTTAGTCCTCCATAGGTACCTGAGGATATTTTTAACAGCTATCCAGTGTGTTTCACCTGGATTCTTTTGGTACCGACTCTTCATACTAAATGCATATGCCACGTCTGGACTTGTGCATATCATGGCATACATGATTGATCCTATTGCAGATGCATAAGGAACACGACTCATGCGCTCAATCCCTTCAGGCGTCGTGGGTGACTGAGACTTGCTCAACTACATCCCAGACGTCATTGGAAGGTTCCCCTTCTTGGAGTTGGTCATGCTAAACTTCTCAAGAATCTTATCCAAATAAGACTCCTGACTAAGTGATAACGTCCGTCGTGATCTATCTCGGTAGATACGGATTCCCAAAATGCGTTGTGCCTCACCCAGATCTTCCATCTGGAAATGGTTCTTCAACCATTCTTTAACCGAAGATAGGAGAGGAATGTCATTCCCAATCAAGAGTATGTCATCGACATACAATATCAAGAATACAATCTTGCTCCCACTCGACTTGATATATAAGCATGGTTCCTCGACCGATCGAGTGAAACCATACTCTTTAATCACCTGGTCGAAACGATGATTCCAACTCCGAGAAGCTTGCTTAAGTCCGTAAATGGAATGCTTAAGCTTGCATACTTTCTTAGGATGTTCAGGATCTATGAAACCTTCGGGTTGCACCATGTACAACTCTTCCTCCAAATAACCGTTTAAGAAGGCGGTTTTTACATCCATTTGCCAAATTTCATAGTCATGAAAAGCGGCAATCGCTAAGATTATCCGAATGGAACGTAGCATGACTACAGGTGCAAAAATCTCATCATAATGCAATCCGTGCACTTGAGTGAAACCTTTTGCCACTAGTCATGCCTTATAGGTATCTGGTTGCGCATCTACATAACGCTTTATTTTGTAAAGCCATTTGCACTGTAGAGGTTTTACCTTATTAGGTAAATCAACTAGATCCCATACGTCATTCTCATACATGGAGTCCATCTCGGATTGCATGGCTTCGAGCCATAGCTTTGAGTCGGAACAGGCCATAGCACCTTTATAGGTAGCGGGTTCATTACTCTCTAGGAGTAAAACGTCATTCTCCTCGACCATACCAATGTATCTGTCCGGAGGATGAGAGACACTACCCGACCTCCTAGGTTCCTCAGGAATATTAACCGTATCATCAGTTGGAGGAACAACTTCCTCCATCTGTTCCTCGGTTGTTGGTTCTGGAATCTCCGACAGCTCGAAGGTTCTATTACTTGTCTTGTTCTCGAGATATTCTTTCTCTAAGAACGTCGCACTAGCCGCAACAAAAACTCGATGTTCGGTAGGCAAATAGAAGTAATGACCAAATGTTCCTTTTGGATAACCTATAAAGTATGTCTTGACCGATCGCGGGCCGAGCTCATCCTCGTGTCTCCACTTGACATAAGCCTCGCAGCCCCAAACCCGAATAAAGGACAAGTTAGGGACCGTTCCTTTCCGCATTTCATATGGAGTCTTGTCGACAGCTTTAGTCGGACTTCGGTTAAGTACAAGAGCAGCTGACAAAAGAGCAAAACCCCATAATGAATCGTGCACTCTTTGTGTGACTCATCATGGATCGAACCATATCAAGTAAGGTTCGATTTCTCCGTTCGGACACACCATTTAATTGAGGTGTTCCGGGTGGAGTTAATCGCAAAACGATTCAACATCTTTAAGGTGTTGATCAAACTCATTTGAAAGATATTCGCCACCCCGATCTGAACGGAGTGCTTTAACCTTTCTACCCAGTTGGTTCTCAACCCTGTTCTGGTATTCCTTGAATTTCTCAAAGGACTCACTTTTATGCTTCATTAAGTAGACAAATCCGTATCTACTCAAATCGTCCGTGAAAGTGATAAAATATCTATAGCCATCTCTAGCGGTAATTGACATAGGTCCACAAACATCAGTATGTATGAGTCCTAATAGGTCACTAGCGCGCATTCCAACACCTTTGAAGTAAATTCGAGTCATTTTGCCAATGAGACATGATTCACACGTGCCATATGTATAAAATTCGAATGCGGGAATGGTCCCATTATCGACGAGTTTCTTTACGCGTTTCTCATTTATGTGACCCATTCGACAATGCCATAGATAGGTTTGATCTTTGTCACCAACCTTTAATTTCTTATTATTCACGTGTAATATTTCCGTGGTTTGATCTAAGATGTAAATTCCATTCATGGAAACTGCTTTGCCATAAATCATTTCATTTAAAGAGAAAATACAGCTATTATCCTTTATTAAAAATGAAAATCCGTCTTAATCAAGTACGGAAACTGAAATAATGTTCTTAGACAAACTGGGTACATAGTAACAGTTATTTAAAAATAACTCAAAACCACTAGGGAGTTGGATTACATATGTTCCCTTCGAGACAAAGAAGAACTCGGCTCCATTCCCGACTCGCAGGTCCACATCACCCTTTCCGAGAGGTGTGATGTTTCTTAGCCCCTGCAAATGATTACACAGATGAGAACCACAACCAGTATCAAGTACCCAAGTTCCGAAACTTACATGGTTAATCTCAATCATATGAATATAAGATGACATACCAACAGGAACGACGCGGCCCGCTCTAATGTCCTCACGGTACACGGGATAGTTCCTCCTCCAATGTCCAGTCTTGTGACAATGGTGGCATTCAATGTCACCGCCCTTGCTCTTTGCCTTGCCCTGTGAGCCACTAGTCTCACCGGGCCCACTCTTACCGTTTCCTGGCTTCTTGAATTTTGGCTTACCTACAGTTAGGTCTCCTGGAGCTTTGCCCTTACCTTTACCCTTGTTGGAAATCGTGACAACATCCTGCTTCATGCTCCCACTCAATTTCATATCCTTCTCGGTCTGTACGAGAATGGAGTGTAGCTCATGAGGACTCTTTTTCAAGTCATTCATGTAGTAGTTCGCCCTGAAAAGGACAAAACCATCGTGAAGAGAATGAAGCATTCGGTCAATGACAATGCTCTCACTGATTTTGCAATCAAGTGCCTCCAATTTCTCGACATTCTCAATCATGTTAAGAATGTGTGGGCTAACCGGTTGGCCCTTCTGGAGTTTCGCATCAAAGAAGCGACAGGTATGCTCATAAGTAACGATCCTCGGTGCTTTTGAGAACTCGTTAGTGAGCGTGGTGAAAATCTTGTTTGCACCCTGTGCAATGAAGCGTCTCTGCAAATTGGTTTCCATTGCAAAGATAAGTACGTTCTTTATCGCACCCGCTTACATAACGAAGTCACTATAAGCAACTGTCTCGTTAGCTCTCGCATTTGGGCCTGGGTTTACCGGTATTGGCTCAGTTAGGTACCTGAGTTTACCGTCTGCAATGGCAAGATTCCGTAGCTCTTTGCCTCCCGATCCGCAAAGTTGGACCCATCATTTTTCAGTCGTGTGAACTGATTCATGTTGTCCATAAAGATTTTCAGCCAGGACTCGCGTCCAAGCGTGGCACTTGGCATTGGGATTTCGTTATTTCCAGCCATTTGTTGTAACAGTAAAATAAACGTGTTCTACATTGCGAAAAGAAGAATAAATAATAAGCATGTGCATCGATTTTAAGTCTAATGTAATACTGTTATAACGCGAAGACTCATGCATTTATACAATTGACCTTCCTCAAGAATTATATAAATGATCCCAAGACTCAATTATCTGTAAATTGATAAGCCAACCTTTTGGCTAATTCTACTGTTAGAATTCTTGGTCGATAAATTTCTGTAAATTTTATCTTTAGTCCATCATAATCACGAGAAACTCTTCGGACTATAATGTTCAGATAAACTAAGTCAACACAAACTACTTACCCAGCGTAGAAGGGGTCATATTATGCCTACCGACGAAGAAGGGATTCATAGTTGTTTACCCTTATAAAGACTAATCTCAATTTCCATTTTAGAGGAAGATCCCATCAACTATATTTTAATTCATTTTAAGTGAACTAATATCTAGCATGCGTGAATGAATAAACTAAGGTGATGGCTTAAAAACATGTGACATCTGTATGTCTATGAAAACTAACATACAACCTATATGTGTCAATTTTCATGCATTTTAGTAGGTGGTTTGGTTTTAGGCGGAATATGATGCATTAACTATCATGTGAATGAAAAGCAATAAGAACGGTAAAACGTAAAAGAAATAAAGTTCTAGTGTGGCCTATCCTATCAAAATGAACATAAGTACAAATTTGGAATCAGTCCTTGGACCCGAGAAGCTTGTCTTGATGTTCCATCTTGATCCATGTAGCGGGAGTGAGCTCCAATCTCCATCTTTAGTCTTCTCAAAAATTACAATTTAAAATTACATAATAAACCTATTTACATTCTAATTTCAAAACCGTAATAAATAAAGAAAACCAAACGGAGATACGAGATCTCAAATTACATTAAAAATTATGTTCCCATCATTACGAAAACATAATTTGACTAAGGTCACACTAAGTATTACAAATTACAACCGATTGCAAAAATACGTAAATAAAACCATTCAATGATTCATTCAACAACAAAAAAAAATGCATCAACTAAAAACAATTAAACATACAAGACATAATTCTTTAATTATGTAGATTAATTTTATCCAACCCACCTATTTAATTGATCAAAATAAGTGACAATTCCTCAATTAATCACTTTAAATTTAATCTTAATTCATATTAAACTTGTAATATGAATTTAATCCATCAATATTTTAAACTTCTTTAAAATAATTAGGTATTGTAAAATTGTTAACCGTTTCACAAAAATTAATCATACATTGTAAATGTAATGTATAATTAATATTGGCCAAAACAGACAAAAACAACAAAAAAAACCCCTTTTTTTTGTGTCTCGGCAAAACAGCAAAAAAAAAAAAACAAAACAAATTATTTTTTTTTTTATATATTTTCAGCTCGGCTGAAATAAAAACATAAAACCCAAAAAAAATTCCTCCCTCGGCAATTCTGCAAAAACCGAAAGGAAAAACAGTTTTTTTTTTCTTCACGGTTTGAGCCAAATAAAAAACAGAAAATATTTTTTTTTTTATTTCGGCAAACCCTAAAAAAAAACAAAAACAGAAATTTTTTTCTTTTAGGAGCTCACGGCAAACCCTAAAAAATGCCTCCTTTTTTTTCTTTTTGCGGCAAAAATGCCCTTAAACAAGAATTCGATGAAGAAAATCGTTTATAGTTGCTATTAGAACATGATTAGCATATGAATTAATGAAACATGATTAACCGTATATGCCAAAAACTATATAGCAAAACAATTTTTATATCATCAACATGATGATTCCATTTACATTTTAACTTAATCTGCATTAAATCAAAAACTATCAATTCTTCATATGATAATTTTAACTGATTAAAACAGCAATATGAAAAATAAAAATGGAAATAGATCATCAAACAAAAGAAAAAAACGGCTGAAAAAAAAAATTCTTCTCGGCCCCAAAAAAAAAAATTCTGCCGAACCAAAAAAGAATTTTTTTTCGAAACCCTAATTTAGTTAACATCCAATTTTATGAAAATCATCAAAATAAAATTCGTGGCCTTGGCTCTGATACCACTTGTGGGAAATATTCTGCATATTTCCCTTATTATTAAGAATTATAACGAATTATAGAGATGATTACGAGTCATAAAATAAAATGTATAAACAAAAGTAGAGAATGAAGAAACAACCTTCGGTCCTAGCAAAATTGGCCTAAGAACAATATCACAATGATATTCACCTATCAGTTGCACCCAAGACGATATGAGATATGCCCTTAACTTGTTGCTAGAATCGATCCCCGAATTACAGTAAATTAATTAGGGTTTTCGGTTTTTTTTGTTGAGATGAGAGGCAAGAATTAGGTTAGAAAATTAGAGTAGAAAAAATGATCTCTCCTCACCTCTTATTGTAACCGAAAATAAGAGTGAAAGAGGGAGATATTTTCTCTCTAAAATTTCGGCCCAAAAACCGAAATTAGAAGAGATTATTTTCTCTTTATTTCGGTTTTTCTACCTACCCAAAATAAGGAGATTAAATCTTCTTATTTTGGTAGTATGCAAAATGTATTAAATGTATTAAATATAAATTGTCATTTATATTATTCCGCATTAACATGTCTACGCACAACGGCTTGCGGTTGATTTATTAATACGGGTCAATAATAATACCGCATTATGACAATATCGTATAATTATCATTTGCTGATTAAATATAACCGATTACATTTAATTACGAATTAACATATTAATTCGTCCAAGCTAACATTATATACATTAATTATATATAACTTATTATATTCAATTTACGAATTGACAGTTAATTCGTCTCAACTAATATTATTTAATAGGCATTAAATAATCGTCTCATCAACACATTGACTAACTGTTTAGTCATATAAGGCATCAATGTGATTACATTTCCATAACCACATCTCTCAAACACATCCTTTAGTTGTGACTTTTAGGGACCAGTTGATCACCGCCATCTGTATGATAGTAACGTCAAACTTTCTAGCAAGCCAACCGTTATTAGGTAATCGTTAATCAACTGATAAAATACGAAGTATACCCTTGTGAACTTATAAGAGATTTATAAATGTTATCACACTAATTTGTGGAGGACACAAGCTCCAACCTAAATGTACATAAATTTATCAAGGGCAGGAACAAGTGTTTCGAGTATATGATTAATTTATTTCACTTTTATCGACTTTTATCTCATAAAATCAATAAACATGCAAACCTTCAAACTAAGCTTCGAAATATTATATGCAAACTGTAAAAAATATGCATGAAACACCACAAAAATTTCAAGACCCGAATCAACTTTTAACTATTTTTAGTTAAGTCTTAACCAAAATACGACATTTTTGACTCGGTTTTCTACCAAAAGATCATTAAAATAGCAAAATAACTTCATAAATCACCAAATTTTATCACAAACCTCTTGAGATCAGTAGGTATGCATGCCCAAAATTTGTGTGCTAAAACCTCTTCTAACACAATTTTTGAGTTTTTATAAATTATCTCATAATTTATTAATATACTTTTATATTGCATGCATGTTACATAGATCACATAAACACAAATTATGAGATAATTTTGGAAGTCCAAGACCCACAAACTGAGTACAATACAAGAAGACGTTCTTTATTGAGGCTCAGTGTTCCAACACGGAGATCGTCTCTCTTTTCTCACTAGTCAAGGTGGTGCGTTGGTTATGCACGGGTAAGCAATGGAGATCGTCTCTCTTTTCTTTATTGAGGCTCAGTGTTCCTACCCAGATCCGGTCCATTGTCATCCCTACTAACATTACACAAACACAGTACACAAGTTGTAAGTTAGAGATGGCAACGGATCCTGGACCCTATCCAGATCCGCGGATCCGGACCCTGATGGGTAGGATATGGGTCCTAATTTTTCGGACCCCGTGGATATGGGTTGGATATGGATCCACTTATTTGAAAATGGATCTGGATATGGATCTGAAAAACATGGATCCACTGGATATGGGTCGGATATGGATCCAACGTTGGTGTGGCGGATATGGATCTGGATCCTATCGGACCCTATCCAGATCCGCTCCATTGCCATCCCTACCTGCAAGTGACAATGTTTTAATCCGCAATATAATAAAGTGAGTTTTTTAAATATTAAAAGTTGAAACCGTCCTTATATAATAAACTGCGTATGGAAAAATCTTCAATGACGCCTTATAAGGTTGTAAACTCAATACCTCAGTATAGTCATCTCCAAATTCATTCCAGACCTCTCCATCAACCCTCCCATAGAAATGTCTTTGAAGTCTTATCACCACGTGCATGCTTCAAATATTATTTACATCCGAAAAACATTTATTATATCGCTAGAAAAATATTAGATACGATTCAACAGTATGGTCGGTATGGTCGATATCTACTCCATGTATTACGAATTAAATTCATTTCAATTTCTCAATAATCTTAAAAACTATATTCCCTAAATTCGAATTCCAAAAGGTTCATAAACGTTTTTAAGTTCCTTATTACTATTTCAAGAACTTGATATCTCTTGTTATACTTATGTCCATGATCCTATATAAAAATAAAAATAGTATTAAAGACTATAAAATAATCTATTCCGGTTTTGAAAAAAAAAACACATAAACTTAAAAATATACGGATTAGAATTTAGAAACCATACTATTTAATATTTATCTAAAGGTTCACTTTCGCTTCCTTTTAGTACATGCCTTGATAATAGTTCATATGAAATGAAAAAGAAAAATATATATTAGAGATGATTATACTATGAATACAAAAATACAAATTCAAATAAGTTGATCGGGAAAGCATAGTAGTAAAATTACACAACAATATACGCTTAATAACAAATTTACAGAAATATTATAAGATCTTCATTTTGAGATCAACGATCATCTTATAATGGTTAAAAAAGCATAAACCACTTTAAAAAGTAAAGTAAATTTTATAGAAAACAATTAAAAGGTGGGAGTTGGAGAAAACTTAAATTGGAAGAGGAAATGACATAATTAAAATTTTAAAATGATTAATTATTGTCATGATGGTTCAAAAAGTAAATTGTGAAATTTTAAATATTTTTCATTAAATTATTTGTACTTATTTATTTACCATTAATTATGAGAGTAGGTTTTTTTTTTAAGGAAATTATGAGAGTAGGTTTTATGTATTATTCCTGTTTTGAAAAAAAAACACATAAACTTAAAAACATACGAAGTAGAATTTAGAAATCATACTATTTAGTATTTACCCGAAAGTTCACGTTCGCTTCCTTTTATTACATGCCTTGATAATAGTTCATATAAAATGAAAAAGAAAAATATATGTTAGAGATAATTATACTCGTGAATACAAAAATACAAATTCAAATAGGTTGATCAGAAAAGTATAATAGTAAAATTATACCACAATATATGTTTAATAACAAATTAAAAGAAATATTATAAAACTTCTATTTTGAGATCAACAATCATCCATTACTTATCAGTTTCTACCTTACATTTTTTACCTTTAATTTTACCTCAGTTTCGTGCCTTTTGTATTTCTTCCCTCTTAAGATTACCCATGTGATGGTTTGCCTTATTTGCATTCACATGCGTTTCATGGTGCCTTAAAGTTATATAAAAAATACGTTGACCAAAAGATAAAACATCAACCTGACAAAAATTTGACAAACGAATCAAAACATTGTCACATGTAAGTCACTTAAATTAAACCAGCTGAAAAACATAAATTCAAATATAAAGCAAACGATTCAGAAAACCAACAACATAACAAACTAAAATATACTTTATTGGACACAGCAGCAGCAGCAACAACAACAACAACAACAACAACAACAACAACAACAACAACAACAACAACAACAACAACAACAACAACAACAACAACAACAACAACAACAACAACAACAACAACAACAACAACAACAACAACAACAACAACAACAACAACAACAACAACAACAACAACAACAACAACAACAACAACAACAACAACAACAACAACAACAACAACAACAACAACAACAACAACAACAACACTCGACAATAATATTCAATATACTCAATATAATCAAATAAATAAATTAAACCATAAAACACAATCCACAACTTAGAAACTCAAGACAAATGGACATATTTTAAATAAATAAAGTGAATAGAAACTATTATAGGTATTATAGGTTTTATAGTCATTACACAACCATAAATTCCCATATTTTAATTAAATTTTTAATTTATTTTGTGGTATTATTAAATTAGATAATTGATTCCCGAGGATCTCAAGAGATGAATTAAATAGGACAAAATGTTAATGAAAATTATGGGTGTTGAGTAATATAAAGAGTTTTAAAAAAATTATTAACATATTATATTACAAAAATTAATTAAATAGCAAAAAACGTTTATTAATTTGGTGTGCGTTAAGTATTATGAAGAGTTTTAATCAATTTATTACCATATTTAATTAAAAAAATTAAATAGGAAAAAGTTAATAATGGTGGGTGTTCAGTAATATGAAGAGGTTTCATTAATTTATTAACAGGTTTTATTAATTTTTTTAAAAAAACAATGAATTAAATAGGAAAATGTTAATAATGGTGAGTGTTTAGTAATATGAAGAGGTTTAATTAATTCCTTAACATGTTTTATTACAAACATTTGAATTAAAATTTCAATTTTAATTATAAATTATGAAATTTATTAACATGTTTTATTACAAAAATTTCAATTAAAATGTCAATATTAATTATAAATTATGAAATTTGATGTAAATTTGTAAGGGTTATATAAATTTTTGAAGACAATATATTTAATATACAAAATTAATTTAAGAATAACGATAATATCCTTTCATATTATAGATATAAGTGAATTAAATTAATTTATAGATAAATGATTTAAATTAATGTCATGTAATAATAAATTGATAATCCATGTCATATTAAAAATATGCAACATCACATTTAAATATGCCACGTTACATTAAATTTTAATCTAGGTGGCTTTTTGGATCCTACATGGCTTTGTCTATGTGGCCTTTATTTGTCATTTTAGGGTAGCCTTTTAATTATATTTTATTAACTTATTTTGATTTTCTAATGGTATATTTTGCACAACTCTCCCATTCAGCCCATTTTGGCATCTACTTGTGGTTATGGCCCAAGTAGCTCTAAAACATGTTGTTATTCGTCCCATTTGGTTTTAGACATGTTTTCTTTTACGTTTGTGTGCTACTTTAATTCCTAGGTACTTATGTTTATCTATGGTCTATTAATTTCTTATATCGTTCTTATCTCTTGTCTCGTCTTATATTATTCTAGTCATTTTATGTTTGTTCTTATCTTTTCGATGATGTCAAGAGGGGGAAAGAACGTCTATGGTAAGCATATACCTAAGCTTGCTCGTTGTCAAGACCAATTGTCTCTTAAAGTCCTTTAAGTTTCGATCTTGTGTTAATTGTTTGATCTTGCGTTGATCTTTATCTATAAAGATGACGGTATTATATTTAGGGGGAACTTTATACTTAGTCACAATTTTAGAAGACTTGCCATCATCAAAACGGGAGAATTTGTTGAACCATATAGAGTATATGTTTATGTCTTGATGATGTTAAGAGTGCTTTACCTTTTATATATTCATTGCGCGTAATCGTTTGTTTAGTCCTTTCAGATTAAACTTACTATTTGTCAAGCTTAGAAAATTGTGATAAAAGTATACAAGACTATGTTATGGTCAAGCCCTCAATTACGAATCAAGATTATGGAAGAGCTTGGATGATGAAGTAGCCTATGCTCGAAGATCTCCTAAGAAGATTAGAATAGTATAGGTGATTATCTCGTAATGGTAACATAAGAATGAATTTCTTATACTGGTAAAGTTATAGCTTGACAGCTATAACATTACTTGTGAAAGAGCTCAATGTTATAGCTCTTCTACTATAACATTGAGATGTTGAGTTTATATTACACGACTTAAGATGTTTTCAAAATTGTTTTTGAAAAATGTTTCTATTTCTTTTAAATGTTTTAGCAAAAGTATTTATTTAATAAGGAAGCCCATATTTATATAGAGTGTGGTTTTATTTTGAACCTATGGTTAGTAATTATGCTGGATCAACTTATGAGTTGAGCGATATTACTAATTAGGGTTTAAACAAAGCATACTCTTAAACCCTAAAATCTGACCTAACTTCAAGTTAGGGTTTTCACGAAAAACAAGGCATATGGGCCGTGTTTGTTCCGTGTAAACCTAAGGGATAAAAGATATTGTTGTTAAGATTTTATTCTCTTAACATATCTTTTATGTTTTAGCTTGATTTGGTAATTTATGATAAAGATATTTTTGTTATAGAAAATCTTATCATATCTTAAGATTTATGGAAAAGATAATAGAGGAATAATTTATATTTTATCTTTTGGAATATTCTCTATTATCTCTTAGGGTTTTAAGGAAAGAAATAACAAAGATATGATTGTTTGCATATCTTATGTTTCGGCCATTAGGGTTTCTTGTTAAACCGTATGCCATGCTCTTTCCTTCCCTATAAATACTTCGCTTTTGCAACATTTGAATGTAAGACCTTCAAGCATAAATTGATTTTATTTTTAAGAGCAAAATACATGTGTTTCAAAACAAAGAAAACCGTTTTGCTATTTTGGAAAAAGGTCGTATGTTTATAAAGTCGTATATTCGTTCTTTAGTTATCGTTATAAGATAATAGTGCTCAATCGATTTCTTACTCGTTCATTAACGTGAACTTTTAGTAGAATCATTAAGTGCTTTCTTATTAGCGTAAGTTAGTCACTCGAGTATTTAACGGTACTCACTTGAGTTACAACTACGGTGAGTTGTACGAGTTGGGTTAGTAAATTTGTAATCCGTAGAAAGGTACTAAATTTATTAATCGAGAATAGTGGACGTAGGTTTCGATTTGTGAAACTGAACCATTTCAAAAACCGTGTGTCTCTCTCTTTCGTTCGTTTGTTTATTTAGTTCGTGTTCGTTAGTTAGTTAATTAGTTAAAGTTTAATGAATAAACTTTAAATAATTAATTATACATATACAATCGAAAAAGAGGTAAAAGTTTTTAATCCTCAATTCACCCCCCTCCCCCTTGTTGAGTATTTTGGATCGATAGACTCTTCAGTAAACGACCCAAGAATTACCATTAATCCATGCCAAAGGCCTCTCCTTAACACTACAAGGGATCCCCCTACATCCTAATAAATCACTACTCACACATGCTCATGGTGACATAAACAAAAGGTGAACAATTTAGCATAAAATAAGTAAGGAAAGACATGTTTGCAAATTCTACTAACTAAACAATTCAATATGTAAACAAATGAAAGATGAACAACAATAGAGATGAGATTATACCAATAATGAAGACAAAGTTGCAACCTTTGATTAAATAGAAGAATAATCTTCACTAATCTCGAATTAACAACCCAATACTAAATGTAAACAATTGAACAATACTAATTCTAGGCTAACATAAGAAGTAATTAATAATTGATTAAGAAAAGATTAAGGTTTTGATTAAGGGTTTGCATAAGATTAAGGAAATAATTTCAGATCTAGGGTATGTTGTACAAATGATTAAGGGAGGGGGTATTTATAAGTTGCACTATAGTTAGGGTGAAATTACAAATGGGCTTGAAAATGCGGAAGAGTACTCCCAGCCGGTGGGCCGGCTGTCGGTGGCTGGCCCGGCTGGGAGTTCGCTGGAAAGAAAATGTGAATTTAAAGTCATCAGGTATCCTCGGCCGGTAGGCCGGCTGCCGGTGGTCCACCGGCTGGGAGTTAATTTGACTTCTCCTCCCCTTGATTGACTTTTGAGCTTCATCTTGTACTCTCAGCCGGTGGGCCGGCTGCCGATGCGTGGCCCGGTTGGGAGTTCTCTGGATCTTTCTTGATTTCTTCCTTTCTTCTTGTTCTCCCAGCCGAATGGCCTGACCGGCTGGGAGTTTGCTGTAACTTCCTTCCTAAATTGCTTGCTAAGTATGTTGGGGGAGTCCCAGCCGGCTGACCGGCTGCCGGCCCACCGGCTGGAAGCTCATCTCAGCAAGTCTTCCTCCTTTCCTACTTAGTCTATAAAACCGTCTCCTTTTCTCCGATTCCTCCATCTCTGCCTCAAATCCTGCAAGAGGTGCATAATATCATAGACTAGGGAGTCGGGGTACAAAATACAAGGAAAGACGTATAAAACCGACTCGAATTGAGTCGGAAAGTATGAAAATAAAGAAGTAAGATGGTGCAAATGAATCCTATATCACTTCTTCAAAATGTTATGGAGCGAGCAGAAGGTGGCTCAGAAAACAAAGTCCCAATTGTCATATAAAGCAAAAAAGTATAAGCATTAGCTTAGGAATGCTATTCCACTTTATAAAGGAAGACTAAGACAGGATCGTATCGAGCAAAGCCATCATATATGTAATTCTAGTATGAAATAAGGACTCATAAGTAGAAAGACTAACTGGGGAACCTAAGCATCTAACTTCATTCCTAATAAAGAGCGTAGCCATAGAATGAGTTCTCAAGTTCCCTATCAAAACAAAAGGGGAGTGCGTAGCATAAGTGTGGCCAGTGTGGGCAACCAAATTAATAATGACGAACTACTCCACAATCAAGCAAAAAATACACAAACATAGAAATTGCCTAATGATGTAGTAAACAGAGAGTGCTTGTTCAATTCTAGCTTAATTAACATCAAAGGAAATAAGGGAGAAAAATCCGAACCTGAAGCGTGGTGAGGCAGAAAAGAATGACCTCAATGTTCCGGTGAGCATGGTAAACTATCCCGACTGATTCACTACCGAGTTTAAGACCAGTGCCCCAACCAGCAACTCCGAGAATATAGGCTAGGTTTGGCAAGTAATGTGTATGTAATGTGTATGTAATACCAAGCTGGGTCCGCTGACTTGAACACCCTCAAATATCTTGCTTTTATGGCTCCAAATGGCATTAGTATTCCCCAACTTATAGCATTTAGCGCTCCATGTATCTGCAATTTTCATCGACATCAACCATTTTAATACGAGTCGTAAATTCATAAATGGTTAATTTCACAAATGATTAATCGAGATACTATACACTTCTGTAACTCTCACTTGGCCGCAAGTGTCAGATACTATTATTTCCCGTGAAATTTTCATTTTATTAGTCTAAAATAAAGTGTCGGACATGCGACACGAGACCAAAAGTAAGGTGTCGAAGTAACATAATATACGTATAAAAAAAGAATAAAATCTCAATCAAACTAAACACTTTGATCAATTATTACTATAGTGATTCTTAGGTTGTTCTAAAGAAAAAGGACTCAACAACCAAAGCAAAGTACAAAGATTTTTTCTTGTTTATTCTAGAAGTAGTTACACTGGACACATGTTTGGCTATCTATAATTTTATCATCACATCTTTGTGAGCAAGCCTACCAAACATCCACTTATTACGTTTAGCATACAAAAACGAAAAGCAATATCCAAAATTATCTTCTAAATAAATGCACATTTATAGAGTTCTATACCAGAAACAGTGGTAGGTGATTTCAGTTGGATTCACTTTTTTGCGCTACTACCTGCAAATTTCATAAAGAACAGTTAAGAAATAATCGAAACATGATGACAAGTTGTATGATCAACGAAGCGAAATAAAGCATTTTCGTACGTTTGATTATTGCTTAACTGGGACTGAAACTTAAATTCCACATAGGTTGAACAATAAGACTATGAATCTAAGAATTTGCCATGTAAGAACAATGAATTAGCTTAATTAGGGAAACTTTTTGAAATTCAGTCCCTAATTTCATGATTTCAACCAATTTATGTAATTTCTCAACTTCCCCAATCCTAATTTCTCAGTTTCCCCAATCTAATTCACGAAAACCCTAATTTCACAAACATAATCCATCATTACGACTTTAACACATTAATCAAGCCTAAATTCAACTAATTTAATCTACAAATAAAAAAATTACAAAGAGAAAAAGCCATAAACTGTAATTTCACAAAAATTAATCATCAATA